>NC_084620.1:19355774-19503274 GCF_033978795.1 Nerophis ophidion
TCCCGGGAAAATTGGGAGGGTTGGCAAGTATGAGTTTTACTACTGAGTACATTACTAGCACAGAGAAATGAGTGTGTGCTTACTGTATGTAATACAATGATTTCAACACTAAACATCTAGTATTGATCTCCTTCTGCAATTGACGCCACCTAACCCACATTACACTCCTTTGTTACATTTATCGTTGTAAAGTTGTGCAAGTGTTTGTGGCGTTTCAGCATCTTTTGACACAGACTTATTTTTTACTTTTACATGATCATTCCATTCACTTTCACCGCCATTTTTGCAAACGCTTCCCTTCTCAATGGCTGCACATCTGGGTACTAAACACTTTATAAGTTTCCGGCCACCGGCTTCAACCATGCATTAAATTGATCGTTCAGGAGACACAAATCGTTTAACTTTTACTTACCCATCTTATGCAAGTAAATTGGCTTTGCTGTGGGCTTTCATTAAGTTTTTCCCGCGGCTATGCTTACTTGTAACAACACAACGCTGCGCGCACAACACACTGGCTGGTGGTGATCGATAAATTCTGACGGGTTAGCACAAGTAGCCTACTTTAGTTCCGTTTTGTACTTACGTTTTAGCGTCCCCAAAAATCGAAACATTTCAAAGCGAGACTGAAGTTCATGCATGTTTTGAATAAAAGTAACGTCAATACATTTTTAAGACCTTTCAAAATCGTATTTAAGACCTTTTAAGAGATTTTAGGATAATTTTAGACATTTTAAAGGCCTACTGAAACCCACTACTACCGACCACGCAGTCTGATAGTTTATATATCAATGATGAAATATTAACATTGCAACACATGCCAATACGGCCGGTTTAGTTTACTAAATTGCAATTTTAAATTTCCCGCGGAGTTTCTTGTTGAAAACGTCGCGGAATGATGACGCGTGCGCGTGACGTCACGGACTGTCAGAAAATAATAGCTCAGCAACAGTTACAGCTAAAAGTCGTCTTTTTTCATTGCATAATTACTCAGTAATCTTTTGCAATGTGTTCAATTAATAATGGAGACTATAAAGAACAATGCTGTTGGTGGAAAGCGGTGTATTGCAACTGTCTTTAGCAACAAGACACAGCTGGTGTTTCTTTGTTTTTAACGCAGAGCGGTCAAGCGAACATGTTTTCTCTACGTCAACCCGCATGTTTTTGGATGGGAAAATTGTGATATATATCTTACCGGAGACATCACTGGATTATTCGTCCTCCTGCAGTAGCTGTTTAAAAGGCAGCTGTGAGCTTGGCTCCTCGGCTTCTCTCTGAGACACTGCGTGTTCACCGCAGCCATCCGACCTCGAGGTATGTCTTTACAATCTCACTAAAACACTATTAAAACAATAAGCAGATAAGGGATCTTCCAGAATTATCCTAGTAAATGTGTCTAATTACATCTGAGAAAGCTCACACTGCCGCCGCCGTCGCTTTTTTTTTTTTTTTTTTTTTTTTTTCTAGTCCTTCATTATCAATATCATCATCCACAAATCTTTCATCCTCGCTCAAATTAATGGGGAAATTGTAGTTTTCTCGGTCCGAATAGCTCTTGCTGCTGGAGGCTCCCATTAAAAACAATGTGAGGATGTGAGGAGCCCTCACCCTTGTGACGTCATCGTCTGCGACTTCCGGTAAAGGCGAGGCTTTTTTATCAGCACCAAAAGTTGCGAACTTTATCGTCGATGTTCTCTACTAAATCCTTTCAACAAAAATATGGCAATATCGCGAAATGATCAAGTATGACACAAAGAATGGACCTGCTATCCCCATTTGAATAAGAAAATCTAATTTCAGTAGGCCTTTAAGGTCTTAAATTCAAATTATTTGATTTAATACTTTTTAAGACCCCCGCGGATACCCTGCTATTGTATAACCATGGCCCAATACAAAACGACTCCAAGATGTCCTCAAAGCACAAAAAACAATGCCCATAAAGTGTGTGTTGTAGCAAAACTTCATTCAAGTTCATCAAAAAGCATTTGAGATTAATTCCAGAGTGCCTGTAGTTGTGCAGTACTTGCAAAACAAACACTTGGGCAGGAAGTTGTAGCAGAGCTGTCGCGTGATGGGGCAGATAGAGAGGCTGGCGAGGGGATTCGCGGGGAGGTTGTTGTCAGGCTCTATTTAAAGACTCAAGGGGAACTGATGGCAGCAAGAAGGGATAGTTTTCTGTTCTGTGCACACACCAGTGTGCTTGCTCGGCTCTGGGGGGTGCCTGCTGCGAACTGAGATTAGGAACTGTGACTACTGTAGAGAAGGAGGGACAGAGGGTGAGGCAGATAATGGGAGAGACGGGAAGAAGGCAGGATGGGGATGTGCCTCAGCTCATTTGGTTGGGAGAAGATGGAAACATGATAACACCAATAGATGCCTGTATTGTTTGAATCATACCCTGCCAGATGTAAGAGTACAGTAGGAGTCAATTGGTGTCCCTCAAGGTCCAATCTACACCATATACAGTGTATCCCAAAAGTATTCACAGCGCTTCACTTTTTCCACCTTGTGTTATGTTGCAGCGTTATTCCAGAATAGAATACATTCCTTTGTGTCTAAATTCTACAGACCCCAACATGACCAAGGGAAAATATTTTTTACGTACGCTTCCCATCAAACCTTATAGAGCTTGAGAGGTGCTACAAAAAACATGGGCAAAGAGGCATCAACAAAGTATTGAGCAAAGGCTATGAATACCTATGTACCAACCTTTTAACATTGTCTCTACGGGGTATTGTGTGTAGAATTTTGAGGCCAAAAATGGATGTGTTCCATTTTAGAATAAGGCTTTAACATAACACAATGTGGCAAAAGTAAAGCGCCGTCAAAACTTTCCAAATGGACTGTAGGGCCGATTTGTGGTGTAAAAGTCATTCCAAGAGCCCTAGAGAGTTTATAAGCACCAAATGTAAGAAAAATATATGATCCTTTCATTTGTTTTTTCTCCGCTTTTGAAAGAGAGGGCTCTCAAACACTCGCTTTTTGAAGTTGCAGCTTTTCGTGATGATGTCATTAAGGAAAAACGTACTTCTTTATGGACCTGATAATGCCGCTAACTAGATGGAACCCACCCCGTGTAGACACCAAAGAAGGCTTAACTATACATTTTAAAAACCAGACCAGACCTATAATGATTTCCCTTCAAATATTGTTACAATGTTGGATACTCGTGTCAGTTCCAGGCCTAAATTGGATGCCAAAGTTTGCCAACTCGTCAGAACTCCCGTCCAAAGGCAAAACCTAGTAACTCACTTCTAGCTGATTTTGCGAAAACAAAGGAAAACCAATCCATTTTGATGCTGTCTTACAAAGATTTACAAAGTCATCAAACGTATAGATGTTTTCTTGAGCTTTCATTTTCTTGCCGATGAGCCATGCATTGAATCTACTCTCATGAACGTGTGCCCTTTCTCCAGATATTTTATCACAATCTCGGGTGGGCCCTATTCTGCGTTTGCACATTGGGCAAGAGTCGTGTGCAGCGTCCAGTTTTTATTTTGACCTCCACAGTTATCTGCCCAAAAGAGTATGCAAGGGGAAGAATCAAGAACAATACATTTAATGAAGGTGCTTGCAACGTCCTGGGCCAATCTTCCAAATATCCCCTCGTGCCATAATATCACATAATCAGGTTGACCGTCGGCCCCCATTCGTGCAAATGTCTCATTAAAGACAATAAGGCGACTGACAAAGAAGCTTTGATTGGTCCCTTGAGATACTAGGTTTTTCTGTTGTATCTACGCAGTTATGTGGTAGTTGCTAGGTCCTGCCATGCGCGTAACAGCTTACTTACGGAACAAATTACAATATCGCGTACACTAATGTAAAGCATATCACCTAGGAACTCCAAAATTATTATCAGCTCAGTTTTGACCAAAATTGAGTTACTGGGTTTTTACCTTTGGACGGGAGAGAATATGTCCTCGTTCTTCTACTATCAAGATGAGAGGCATTATTTATGATCTAGAATAACATTTCACGACCAGGGAAGTGAAATAAGCAGCTCATCAGTCGATCATGTCAACATTGGCACACAAGCTTGTTATCACGGCGCCACTATAAATAGTTTGTCTGCGTTAGCCCTTATAATAACAATATCACTAATGCTTGGTGAATAGTCAAGTCACGAAATGTAAATGGAGTTTTGTTGGTGGTTTTTGGATGGGTTTTTATTGAGTTTTATGGGCGGAATAGAGAACCTCCCATTGGCTTTGTTGTAAGCGGACTTTCATTAGCAAGTTAGAATGCATCAACTTGAAGTCAAACTCGGAAAGTGAAGTGAAGTGAATCATGTTTATGTAGTGCTTTTCTCTAGAGACTGAAAGCGCTTTAAATAGTGAAACCCATTACCTAAGTTACATATAAACCAGTGTGGGTGGCACTGGGAGGAGGTGGGTAAAGTGTCTTGCCCAAGGACACAATGGAAAGTGACGAGAATAGCGGAAGCGGGGATCGCACCTGCATGGAACCCTCAAGTAGCTAGCATGGCGAGCCACGCCGGCCTAAAGTAGGTTATAAATGTGACTGTAGATCAAAATCTATGCAAAATGTACATAAAAAGCATACCCAACACATATTATCTTGATCACAGGGAAGTGTTTTGAATGTAGAACTAAATGATCATCGGTCCTCTTTAAAATACATTTCTGCCAACTATGTTCTGCTACAGACGTAAGACATCAGTACAATTTTGAGCACATTCAACAATAATACTATAATATTGATAACCGTGATATTTTGATCACAATAACTGTGATATGACATTTGCATTTTGTTACATACTTGAAGATACACACTCCGTTGGAGACAGGCATTAGAAACACATTAAAGCTACGGACAGAAAAAAAAGGTTCACTAAAAACACCTACACCTATCTAAAAGGTGGTTTTAAGTTGAGATTTTGGACAACACACTTATAATGTTACGTCTGTGTGGCATAGTGCTGCCAAAATATCTCCCCTCGTGGATGCGCCGAATGAGTACACAGCAAAGGTAAGATTAACTGATTTATTTAACAAAATAGCTATGAACAAAAATACTGGAGCTAAGCATAAAGGCAAACAAAAGTGCTAGCAACGAAGGCTAGGAAGCACAAACAGATAAACACAAACTTGGCACGTAGGCAAACAAAAAGGAAAAACAAATTCATCAGCATAAGAGCTGGAATAAAACAAATGCGTAGCGTGTAAGCCCGCAAGAATACAAAAAGCGTAGCGTGAAAGCTAGCGTGAATAAACATATAGAGATGAGCAGTAGTAACTAGTTGTGTAAGCAAATAAGAATAGCAGACGTGCTGTTGCATGAAAGCAAACTTGGATCCCAGAATTATTAACAAAAAGAGGCAGGCTTATATAAGGATGGTGGTAACTAGTAACAGGTGTGCGGGACCCGAGAGTAGCAGGTGTAACTAATGAGAAACCATGGTGACAAACTAAACAGGAAATAAACAGTCAAATGACGGAGCGATACAAAAATGGAACAATAAACAATAATATGTGGAGAACCGAAAAGCGGATCTCAACATATAAGGCACTATAATGGTAAATGGTAAATGGTTTGTACTTGTATAGCGCTTTTCTACTACTTTTTAAGGAGCCCAAAGCGCTTTGACAGTATTTCCACATTCGCCCATTCACACACACATTCCCACATAGGCGGTGGGAGCTGCCATGCAAGGCGCTCACCAGGACCCATCAGGAGCAAAGGTGAAGTGTCTTGCCCAAGGACACAACGGATGTGACTAGGCTGGTAGAAGTTGGGGATCGAACCAGTAACCCTCAGATTACTGGCACAGCCACTCTACCAACTTCGCCACGCCATCCCCAATGGGACGTTTAATGTACTCCCAGGTTGACACAGGTAAAGGTTCCAAAAGTAGAACCCTGTGATTGCACCAATTCATTCAAAATAAATTTTCTGGAATTGGCTACTACACAACTAGGTTGTAATGTGCGTAACAATGTGTTATAACAAGGGATCAATGTGTCACTCTAAACTGTTTTGTTTTTTAAGGGTTTCCTGCTCAAAGCTCTGTCCTTCTGGCCATTTGTGAAAGTTTGCTCCATAACAAACACAAGAAAGGTGTGTGTGTGTGTGTGTGTGTGTGTGTGTGTGTGTGTGTGTGTGTGTGTGTGTGTGTGTGTGTGTGTGTGTGTGTGTGTGTGTGTGTGTGTGTGTGTGTGTGTGTGTGTGTGTGTGTGTGTGTGTGGGAATGGATGCAATGTAAGGAGTTGAGGTCTTACTTCCTCTTTTCAATCACACAACTTCCTTTGTGAAACCCCTCTGGTTGCTAGGACTTATGTAAAATACCACAATGAAACCAAATTTTTTTTTTTTTTTTCAGAAACTCAGGGCGCTCGTTAGTCGGAGTCCTTTTTCTTTTCTTTTTTTCATTGCCGTTAAGGCAATGTCGAAGCTTGTGGCTCAATAAACTGTGTCTAAGTCTAAGTCAGAGAAGTGACTTCCTGTTTCTGCTGGTGGTGTCCACAGATTCCATGAACTGTACTGACATGGGCGGATATGTCAGTCTTTGTCAAGTTTTTGAAACTTTGAACCAGAGAAAACTGCTAAATGGTCTTGTGGCTACTTTGTTTATCTTTGTTCATGTATTTTTCCTCTTGCAACAATATCTTTGTCCTAGTGAGGATGAGAAATGTCATTACAGTATTACTGTAACACAGAAACTTTTGTTTGCACGGCTAATACAAGCAGCCTAAGAACCAAACATGTAGACCGAGAACACATGAGAGCTGGGTGTTACGACAAAAATACCAACATGAATGTTAAGTAAATGTAGAAAAGTCCTGCTCTACTTTGAAACATGTGCAAACTTGATAGCGTCTGCAAAGTTGCGTCTCTTTAAGGGGAACTACACTTTTTTTGGAATGTTGCCTATCGCTCACAATTATTATGAGAGAGAAGAAAACAAAAGTGTTTTTTTTTGCATTCTAACATGTACAAATCGGCTTGTTCTTGGTGGCTTGGAATGCAGTTAATGGGAGCAATCAATCGTACCTTTAAATTGATTGATTGATTGAGAAGTTTATTGACATCTTAAAGAATTGAATCCATGTAATGCTTTAAAAAGGCAAATGGATGGCACAAAAAGCCAAAAGGCTTGTTGCCATTGTGGTCCATTACTTTATGACTTTAAATCACTATAATAATGCATTCATAAACTGTCAACAATACTTAATTTACGTTCTGTAATCTGCATAATAACCAAGCTGTAACAGCACTGTTATTGTAAGAGCGCACACTTTGGAACTCTTTTTCTAGCGTAGAAACACATCGCCATGTTTCGATATTAACCGTAAAAGCGAACTACGGCAAGAAATAAGACAGCTTCTACGTCAGTACGAAATATGTTTGCGATATGACACCGTTCTGTACTGACTAAAAAACATGAACAATAATGATGAATATAAAGTGTGACTCACTCGATGGACTGTTGTGCGATTGGTTCAGCTGGCCGGGGGACGTACTGTACAGTTTATTTGGTTAAGCACTCCATTTATGTCGAAATAGCATGGCTTAAACTTCCACATTTTGCAGCTTCGAGTCAATTTCACCTTACTCTCTCGGCTTTCGCCTGCTCCAACATCTCACACTTCCTTTGTGCCGGCTTCTAGAAGAAGTAGTTAATCCTCCATATATTTAGCTTCAAAAAGAAAAGGTTGTGAATCCTCATTTGTCCAAAAATAGTCATCTTTGTTGTTGTTGGTATCGAATCCGTCAAGTTTAGAACACACAAGCATTTTGTTTCCGGATGTAGGAACACACGTGTTGCAATAAGTCAAAAGCAATGGAAACGGAAATCAATGTGCTGATGATTAGAATGACAAAAATACGAGTATTATATTGAACATATTGTTATGAACGTGTCTGTTACTACATTATATATAGACTTGCAGTTTGTGTACAAAACGTTAAAGGAGGATTTTGAAGTTATTTTAGAGAGCTTTGAAGGCTACATTGGTCACTTCTCCCGTTAGCCGCATCTTCCAAGCATTCATCATTTTTCAAATACCCACCTTCTCCCCCAAAAAAACATGTGTGTGCTTGTCTCTCTTAATAATTGTGAACAATAGGCAAAATTCCCAAAAAAAAGTGCAGTTCCCGTTTAAATGAACAAAATGAGAGTGTGCAATCAATATAGCGTGTCTTCATGTGTATGCAGAATATATGACAATTTTCAGAGCGGCCACAATATTGGGAGGAAAAGATGTAAACATAATCAATTAGCACTCGCAATGTGATTCATCGTGACTAAAACTGTTCTGCGGCCGCTGTTTTGCATCTATATTTATCACTTTTGAAATACGTGTACAAAGTGGCACAGCTACGCAAAAATGTGTGTGGAAAGAGGAGACGATCGCCTTACAAAGACAGACGATGGAAAGAGAATTCTCCGTCCTGTGTGTGTGTGTGTCAACATACATTAAAACTGTTTTCTATTAAAAAAATATAAAAACTTGTCGCCTATTCAGCAATGACATTTTATAATTGTGTATTTGTTGCATGGGATAAGGTGCTGATTAAACCAAATTCAATTGCCTGCTTACGTTTTTTCATTGTGTTTGTTATTTTATAAAGGAGATAGTTGTGAATATAAATAAATAAATGATAAATGAGTTGTACTTGTATAGCGCTTTTCTACCTTCAAGGTACTCAAAGCGCTTTGACACTACTTCCACATTTACCCATTCACACACCCATTCACACACGGATGGAGGGAGCTGGCATGCAAGGCGCTAACCAGCACCCATCAGGAGCAAGGGTGAAGTGTCTTGCTCAGGACACAACAAACGTGACGAGGTTGGTACTAGGTGGGGATTGAACCAGGGACCACGTATATGCACAAACACACACACACATATTATATATATATATATATATATATATATACACATTATATACACACATACATACACACACACACATATATATATATATATATATACACACATGTATACAGACACACATTTACACATATATATACATACAGTATATATATATATACATACGGTATATATATATATATGTATATATATATCATATTTAAGTGTATCTTCTACATTTTAAAAAAATCTTGCAAAAAGCATTTTTTTGCTTCGAGACGCACCATCATAACACTGCAACACCTCCCAGAGCACACCATCTGTGTGCTAAAAGTAAATTCTGATGACTAAGTCACGCTTTAACATGGTCTACAGAGAAAAGGTGCTACATATTGTATTTGTGTGCTGCATGTCAACAACATGACAAAACACCGCAGTTTGGACCGTATGAAGCCAAAAAAGTAAAGGACTGTGTGTCCATGGTGACAACCGGTACACACGCAAAAAATATTTTATTTAAATAGGGAGGTTTACACCACTTTTGCACTTGTCTAAAATTGCATATAAAAATTCAGTTAATATTTGCATCAGGCCTTAAGTATGTTTTTTTCAGTTTTTTTGTTCCAAACCGGAGTACCAAACCACACGTGATGCACCCTACCAAACACATGATGTACGCTTGCGCACACACACACACACGTTGCATATCCTGAAATTGACTTTGCAGTTTGCACCATGCTTCATTTCCTCCCTTGCATGCTAAACCTTGAAGCTAATACAGTTTCTGCTCCTCCTTCATCACAGTCATTATAAGCTGGTCCTGTTTCGACTCTGAGAGTTTCATTTGAACTCAACATGCCCGATCATCGCCCCTGTTTATGTATTCCTCCCTTAAAAACTGAACAATCTCATAGGTGTCACTCCCTTGTGACTTTTGGACTTATGTTTGCTTTTTCCCTGTGTGTGATATTTTAGTTCCTGTTCTGTGCCTTTATTTTGTATTTTTCCTTTCTTGTGCTGTGTACAGGAATCCACAACCTGCTGACTGATTGGCAACCGGGACACAGCTGCACCGCCTTGCCAATCAGTCTCCTATTTTAGTCCGGTACTGTCTTCTTGACAGCTTAATTGTTATGCACTGCTCTGTGTTGCCTATTGTTTTGCTTCGCATGTTTGCCTGAAACAAAATAAGTTCATTGTCTCGTGCCCCTATTAGTTGCACTCGCCTTCTTTTGTTTATTTTTTTCTACTTCTTGGCGTGTGTTTCCCCACTCCCTTGTGTGTTTTTGTTTGGTTATTAAAGAATTTTATTTTGACTCACCATCTGCTTGTCGTCTGCTGCGTCTTGGGGTATACTTGCCAACCCTCCCGGATATTCCGGGAGACTCCCGGAATTCAGTGCCTCTCCCGAAAACCTCCCGGGACAAATTTTCTCCCGAAAATCTCTCGAAATTCAGGCGGAGCTGGAGGCTATGCCCCCTCCAGCTCCATGCAGACCTGACTCAATGTTGTGACCCTCTTAAACAGGACAATACCGCCATCTACTGTACATAGAATAGAATGTAAATATATTCTACATTTAAGTGCAGTCAAGGAACATGCATTAGGGAGTCTGTTCTGAAGGCCACAGTAAAGAGACGTAACTTCATCACGTCGCCTGGTTATTGACTCCAACCCAATATATTACACCGTTGACAAGCAAAATTAAGAAATACGCTTGCAAGTTCCAGAATGATTGGAAACAAGAATTTCAGTTTATTCAGGAGAGTTCGAAGGGGAAGGGGTATGTTGCCTGTAAGTTTTGTAGAACAGACTTCTCCATTGAACACGGCGGCCGAACGGATATACTCAGCCATGAACGGTCAGCGAAGCACAAAGCGTCCGTAGCGCAGCATCGTTCACAACCCAGTATTATGGCCCATGCTGATAGCTGGAAGCAACATCCCGTTCTTATTTGCGGATGTCTACAACAAATCTGTGCAGGATGTTCCCGGATTCAGGAGATCGCTCGCCAATACGCAAATGGCAGAACAAAGGTTACTCAAATAGTGAAAGGTAAGTGTTGTTGTTGTTTTAGTAACCAGCAAGCACAGTACAGTTCGTACAACAACTGTGTTTTTATTACTGTGTATTTGATAGGTGCCATCAGAAATTCAACTATTTCTTTTATTTATATATATAATAAAAATAAATATAAATAGCTAGAATATATATCTATATATCTATATATATATATATATAGATATATAGATATATATATATATCTATATATCTATATATATATATATAGATATATAGATATATATATATATATATATATGAAATATATATGAAATACTCGAGTTGGTGAATTATACGCCACACCTCTTAACCACGCCCCCAACCACGCCTCCGCCCCACCACCGACCACGCCCCCCCACCTCCCGAAATCGGAGGTCTCAAGGTTGGCAAGTATGTCTTGGGGTCACATCACTAAAGCTGCCTACTCACTCGTGACAATTGGACAGCAACAATTAATTGATCAAACCAAATAATTAGATTACAAAAAAGATGATATTATTCATTTAGTTAGTAAAATACAGAGAAATTGTTTCCGCAAAACCGCTCCATTAGAACGCACCTAAGTGTGGTGCACCTATTAGGGATGCAGGTTGCGCGGCGGCTGATGGCCTATTGACGAGAATATTGCCGAGAGAGAAGGCTCAAAGAAAAACATTGACAAGGTGGAAAGGGAGCATATGGCCAAAGACGAGAGACCGATTTTGCAATCAAATTCTACTTAAAAAGACCAACATCATGGGTATATGTTTGTACTTTCAAATGGAGTCCACATTTCCCAATACCACGACATCCATGATGCAGCACGTAACCAGAAAACATCCTGCATATTTAGCAGACAAGCAGGAATAAAGTCTATTTTGACAGGTAACGCCATCCTATAGGTTTGACTTGCATAACAAATGTTTTATTACAACATGTTAGGACATGTTAGCTTTTACAGTTTGTATGTTAATACTATCAAGTTGTTTGTACACAAATCAAAGACCGTTCCTCCAGTTAACACTTTAAATTAAAGGCCTACTGAAATGAGATTTTCCTATTTAAACGGGGATAGCAGGTCCATTCTATGTGTCATACTTGATCATTTCGCAATATTGCCATATTTTTGCTGAAAGGATTTAGTAGAGAACATCGACGATAAAGTTCGCAACTTTTGGTCGCTAATAGAAAAGCCCTGCCTTTACCGGAAGTATGAGCGTGTGACGTCACGAGTTAGAGTGCTCCACACATATTCACATTGTTTTTAATGGGAGCCACTAGCAGTAAGAGCAATTCGGAACGAGAATGCGACAATTTCCCCATTAATTTGAGCGAGGATGAAAGATTTGTGAATTAGGATATTGATAGTGAAGGACTAGAAAAAAAAAAAGAGACGTCTCCCTTATCTGTTTATTGTTTTAATAGTGTTTTAGTGAGATTTTAAAGATTGTAAAAACATACCTCGAGGTCGGATGGCTGCAGTGAACACGAAGTGTCTCAGAGAGAAGCCGAAGAGCCAAGCTTACAGCTGCCTTTTAAACAGCTGCTGCAGGACAATGAATAATCCAATGATGTCTCCGGTAAGATATACATCACAATTTCCCCATCCAAAAACATGCTGGTTGACGTAGAGAAAACATGTTCGCTTAACCGCTCTGTGTTGAAGCTTCACAACAAACAAAGAAACACCGGCTGTGTCTCGGTGCTAAAGACAGCTGCAATCCACTGCTTTCCACCAACAGCATTGTTCTTTATAGTCTCCATTATTAAATGAACATATTGCAAAAGATTCAGCAACACAGATGTCCAAAATACTGTGTAAATACGCAATGAACAGAGACGACTTTTAGCCGTGTTTGGTACAGCGCTAATATTTCCTTACAGTCCATGACGTCACGCATACGCGTCATCATTCCGTGACGTTTTCAACAAGAAACTCTGCGGGAAATTTAAAATTGCAATTTAGTAAACTAATAAGGCAGTATATGCATGTGTTGCAATGTTAATATTTCATCATTGATATATAAACTATCAGACTGCGTGGTCGGTAGTAGTGGGTTTCAGTAGGCCTTTAAATATATTGTCACTCACTTTATAATGCTTTATCAAAGAACCTTTTTTTTAAGTTTGGTTCTTTATTATCTATTACCTGCTTTTAGGCCGTGCAGGATTTTTTTTCTTAGCTCATTTTAAAAACATTTATAAGTAATATATAGGGAGGCCCCTGTGATAAAAGTCCAAACTTAATTGCATGTGCATTGATAAGAGGAATGAATAAAGGTCAATCAATCAGTCAAAGATTACTTATATATATATAGCTCTTAATCACAAATGCCTCAAAGGATAAAGGTCATGAGAAAAATATTAGTTAAACTATTTACCCCTAAAACACGCATTGACGCTAGAAAGTGTGTTTTTATTGGATTATTCGATTAATCGAACAAATGAATCGATAGATTAATCAATTACTAAAGCAATAGTCGCTGCAGCCCTAAAACCCCATGATGTCCTGCCATTGCATTTCTACAACAAGAGCAGTGTGAGTTTCTTTTTTTCCCTTGTAGAAGTGGCTTTGTGAACTCTCAGTTCTCGACAGCCGCTCATTTTCCAATCACGGTTCGCCTTTGTGAAAGTAACATCTGCAGCAGAGCGATGTCAGTCGACTGATGCCTCAGCTAATCACGACAGTCACTGCCTGAGTGGTCAGGGATGCTACCAGCTCTGTACTTTATCCATCCATCCAGTAATTTGGCCCATCCCACTTAACTTGATTTGTAGCTTTCCAACAACCTTGTCCTGTCCATGGTAAAGGTGAGGGGGCGGGGGTGTATTGATGAACCAGTTTCACCGTCTGGGCCCTTTCATGGCAGGGAGGATTGCGCGAGAAATGCCAGGAAGTCAGGGAATAAGATTGTGTAATATTTTTCTGCCTCCTCTTTTTATATTTGCAGTCATTAAGGAGCAACATCGGAGGCCAATCAGGGCATGATGAGTGCAACACAGGCTAAGGTGGAGGCGGAAGAGGTGAGCTGGAGGCGATGCTGAACATCACGAGTGGCCTGAAGTAATTACAATGGGGCAGACAAGGATGAGGAGGCTATTTTAATCACCTGATTTCACCAGTGGTGCTCGAATTTGTGAGGAAAAAACTCCGTCTAAGGAGCGCTTCCATGCCGCGCACTGCTTCCTCCGTGCTGATCATAGGTGATCAAGGTGAAAAGCTTGATTAAATGGATTTCACATTGTTTCAATCATCTCTGCCGGCAGGTTTGTCAGCGCATATACAGTGGGGCAAAAAAGTATTTAGTCTGCCACCGATTGTGCAAGTTCTCCCACTTAAAATGATGACAGAGGTCTGTAATTTTCATCATAGGTACACTTCAACTGTGAGAGACAGAATGTGAACAAAAAATCCAGGAATTCACATTGTAGGAATTTTAAATAATTTATTTTTAAATTATGGTGGAAAATAAGTATTTGGTCAACAATTCAAAGCTCTCACTGATGGAAAGTGGTTTGGGCTCAAACTCTCACGATACCTGGCCCTATTCATTCTTTCCTTAACACGGATCAATCGTCCTGTCCCCTTAGCAGTAAACAGCCCCAAAGCATGACGTTTCCACCCCCATGATTCACAGTAGGTTTGGTGTTCTTGGGATGCAACTCAGTATTCTTCTTCTTCCAAACACTACGAGTTGAGTTTATACCAAAAAGTTCTATTTTGGTTTCATCTGACCACATGACATACTCCCAATCCTCTGCTGTGACATCCATGTATCCATTTTGGTATAAACTCAACTTGTCGTGTTTGGAGGAAGAAGAATACTGAGTTGCATCCCAAGAACACCATACCTACTGTGAAGCATGGGGTGGAAACATCATGCTTTGAGGCTGTTTTTCTGCTAAGGGGACAGGACAATTGATCCTTGTTAAGGAAAGAATGAATAGGGCCATGTATCGTGAGATTTTGAGCCAAAACCTCCTTTCATTAGTGAGAGCTTTGAATGGTTGACCAAATACTTATTTTCCACCATAATTTACAAATAAATTCTTTAAAATTCCTACAACGTGAATTACTGGATTTTTTTTCACATTCTGTCTCTCACAGTTGAAGTGTACCAATGATGAAAATTACAGACCTCTGTCATCATTTTAAGTGGGGGAACTTGCACAATTGGTGGCTGACTAAATACTTTTTTGCCCCACTGTACAGTAGGATGATGGCTACCCTCGTTTGCCTTCTGTGCGCCATCCAAAACATTTAATAAAAAGCAGCGAACTAACTTTTCCATGCCTCCCAAACAGCTGCCAAGACTCGCATTTAAGGCGGACTGCAGCAGATTAGCGCCCTAATCCCGCTGCTCTGGCTACAAGAAACAGAAATTGGAACAAGTAAAGACGATTCAGAGGCCGTTGACGCTCAAAGAAGCATCTTAATCTCTCCGGGGAGGTTGTAAGGGGAAGAAATAAATCACCTTGAAACACCACTTGGTCAAACACAGCTGCAGTCAACAGAGCAGGTGATGAGATGTAAATAAGATTGAGTAATATAGACAATATGAATGATAGATGATAGAGCTTTTAATACTATCATTATATTGTGATAATGCATGTTGATGACACATTCTAGTTGTGTCCCGCTAACTTGACAGCGATATATACACATACACACATCCCTTAATGACAAGTGCCTCAAAGGGCTACCTTTCTTCACTGGAGGACGAGGAATAGTTAAACATGGTACACTCCACACCATAGGAGGATATGCTAACCGCTAAGCTAGAGCTCTTGAATGTAAACAAAGATGGGCGCATCAATACAAAAATTGACATTTAACGAAATTGTATGGTCAATAAATACTACAGTGGTTTTATTGATATTTTTATCATCCAAAAAAATGTTGTCACTCGGGAAATGAGTCCCTGGACATAGGAGGACGTTAAAAGCAAAATATTTAAACCAGAATAAAATAATTTAAATATTAAATTGATATTGTTACACTGCGATCATTCAATTGTGATCAATGATTGTAATTTTCATCAATGATCTTGAAAATTTGAAGCATCAATATCAGCATTGGTATGAGCAATAAAACCTCTGTAACTACCGGTACTTGGTATTGGATCGATACCCACATTAGTATCACCCATATTGCAAAGCATCCAAACAACAGAAGAATAAGTGCGTATTACATTTTAACAGAAGTATTGATAGAAACATGTTACAACAAAGAGTCACTAGCTATTTAATGTAAATTAGCACGTACAATAATAACAATTTTGACAAAATAATACAAACAGAAATTAGCTAATATATCACTTCATACTTCTGCAGCCAATTTTGAAAACCTTTGTAACCCATTTTAAAATATTTCTATTATCATTTATATATCAAATAATATACTGTGATACAGTATTGTTATTGCAGGAGGCTGCAATATACGTATATCACGATATAGATGTTATTGTCCATCCCTAGGCTGTTTTCACTAGTATTCTTCAGTTCCCTGGTTTTCTGGAGAAACTATTTGTATGTACATACTACACTCAAAGTTGTTAGTATATCAGTATGTGCAGTTAAATTATGAATTGGATTAGGCAAACAAGTCAAACAATGTACTGAGATGATCCACTCCAAAACGGTACAAATTCAGAGTGTCTTGAACCTCATTGAAGAATGAGGCATCGATCACAGAGGTGTCAAACTCATTTTAGCTCAGGGGCCAAAATGTACAAGTGATAAAAAATTGTTTAGTTTTTATTACACTTAGATGTTGTGATTAATAGTATTCTATCTTCATCTGTTCTTATTTATATGTTCTGAATAAATTATGTGATCATTTTCATCAGGCAAATAGGTGGAATTGAGTCTAGCTGAGTTTTAAAATTCTCCCATCCGTGTTAATTTTCAATCTATCAGAAGATTAAATGAATAATAATACATCAAATTACAGGATGTTATTAATGTAATTTACTAATTTTCCTTAACTAATGTACTCACATCCTATGGTTTATTTTGTACATATTTAGCATCGTCAACGACAGTATTTGTAAATGTGGACTAATTCCATTAATCACATGTGAAGTTAGAAGGGGATACATATTATTGCAGAATATTTACAGTGTGTGCGGCCAGAAAATGTGTCCCCAGTCAAAAGTTTAACATGAAATGTATTCAATTATTTAATTAATTTACTAAGAATTGATTTACGTGGACCCCGACTTAAACAAGTTGAAAAACTTATTCGGGTGTTACCATTTAGTTGTCAATTGTAGAGAATATGTACTGTAGTGTGCAATCTACTAGTAAAAGTTTCAAGCAATCAATCAAAAACAGATTGAGACTGGAAGTGAAACAAAAGTGTTATAAATTGCTTCGAAACCAAAAAAGGGGTGGGATTGAACTAACTTTAAGGCTGCGGCAATCAATATTTTTAGTAATCGAGTAATCTATCCAAAAGTATGGATAATCGTATCAAACACGCTTTATTGCCTTGATGCGTATTTCAGGGAAAATAGCTAAAATAAACAATGTATGTGCTTGCCATAATCTTTGTTCCTTTTTTACTTGATAAATGCATATCATTAAAATTGCACTTTTAACCAGTGTGCATTGATTAATCTTATTTTTTTTTTTTTTTTTTTAAATGATCTCCCCACTGTTTGCTGCCCCACAGATCATGACTTCAAAACACCGCTTTTGCAGCAGCCTTGCTAAAACTATGTCCATGTATTTAAAGTTTCTGACATTTTAGGTTGTCCGGATTTCATACATTTTTATTAAATGATCAATCAGATTTTTTCTAAACAAAATAATAAATTTAATTGACTACTCATTGCAGCCCCAATAATCTCTGCTTCTTCCTACTCCTTTTCTGCCATCTTGGAATGCGGTACTGTAAATACTGTAAGTGGCATGCTGTAGTTTAAGTCTATGCATGTTTCAAATTAACTAAAAGTTAGTTCACCGAAAGGTGCGCAGTCGAGAACATATCAGTAAGGACTTAAATGGAAAACTTCTAGGATGTAACTCAAATTTTTCTAAAATATACTTTTAAGGTCTGAGACAGCACTGGCGTGCATTCTGTATTTGTTATTTTTGCAGGCTGTCATTCAACACTGGTTAGTGTCTTCTCAGCGGATAGGCACAAGACATTGAAACAACTTTGAATTGGGTCCTGACGTTGAGCAACTCAAACTTAACATTGGAACAACATGCTTTTTAAGGACGTTTATTCAATGTCGTTTTCTGACGAGGATATGACCATTTATGACCATGATTTAAAGGTCTACTGAAACCCACTACTACCGACCACGCAGTCTGATAATTTATACATCAATGATGAAATATTAACATTGCAACACATGCCAATACGGCCTTTTTAGTTTACTAAATTGCAATTTTAAATTTCCCGCGAGTTTCTTGTTGAAAACGTCGCGGAATGATGACGCGTACGCGTGACGTCACGGACTGTCGGGAAATATTAGCGCTGCACCAAACACGGCTAAAAGTTGTCTCTGTTCATGACGTAATTACACAGTATTTTGGACATCTGTGTTGCTGAATCTTTTGCACTTTGTTCATTCAATAATGGAGACTATAAAGAACAATGCTGTTGGTGGAAAGCAGTGGATTGCAGCTGTCTTTAGCACTGAGACACAGCCGGTGTTTCTTTGTTTGTTGTGAAGCTTTAACACAGAGCGGTCAAGCGAACATGTTTTCTCTTCGTCAACCAGCATGTTTTTGGATGGGGAAATTGTGATATATATCTTACCGGAGAAATCATTCGATTATTCGTCGTCCTGCAGCAGCTATTTAAAAGGCAGCTGTGAGCTTGGCTCCTCGGCTTCTTTCTGAGACACTTCGTGTTCACCACAGCCATCCAACCTCGAGGTATGTCTTTACAATCTTCAAAATCTCACTAAAATACTATTAAAATAATAAGCAGATAAGGGATCTCCCAGAATTATCCTAGTAAATGTGCCTGATTACATCTGAAACGCTCACACTGCCGCCGCCCGAAGCCGTCGCTTTTTTTTTTTTTTTTGTCCTTCACTATCAATATCCTATTTCACAAATCTTTCATCCTCGCTCAAATTAATGGGGAAATTGTCGCTTTCTCGGTCCGAATTGCTCTTACTGCTAGTGGCTCCCATTAAAAACAATGTGAATATGTGTGGAGCCCTGCAACCAGTGACGTCACGCGCACATACTTCCGGTACAGGCAGGGCTTTTCTATTAGCAACCAAAAGTTGCGAACTTTATCGTCGATGTTCTCTACTAAATCCTTTCAGCAAAAATATGCCAATATCGCTAAATGATCAAGTATGACACATAGAATGGACCTGCTATTCCCGTTTAAAAAATAAAATCTCATTTCAGTAGACCTTTAACATTAATTTACAAATACAACTATTTTGCAACGTTGTTATGGAAGTGTTTTAAAGGACATGTATGTATACAATCAACGTTGTACCAATGTCTTGTGCCTGTAGGCTTTGTTTGCATTAGAGCGAGAGTGAACACAGAACTTGCTGATACATTAACACACGCCAGTGTTGAAATGATTGTGTTCACACTTGACCAAACAAACTGTACAAGCAGAGCAAAAGCACCAGAGTTCCTTTTAAACGAACTAAACATGAAAAGTGAACGCACCCTTACTTCAATAAAAAAGAAATAAGTCCTTTTTGTAAACCCAGACGCTCCTTGAAAGTCTATTTTGGGAGCAGGCATTCCTCCATCCTCTCCAGAGGATGCAGCACACAGATCCGTCCATTCAATGCCTTTTTTTTTTGCTTTCTTCATGTGCATCCCCTTTCAAGAGACCACAAGGGGGTCATGAGACATTAAGTTGTGTCACCATGCAAAATATATCCATGCATTCATTCATATAGGTGTACACAACTGACAAGGTTGGACATAAACAGAATAAGCCTGGTAATTGCTTCACACTGAATGAGCAGTGTTTGGCTTCACCAGGAGATAAACACAATACTAAAATTCACACTTAAATGGAGGTTATAATGAAATAAATGATGCTCTTACCTTCAGAGATGGGTGCTTCTCATGTCTTGCATGTGCAGAGGCAACACTGACACCAACTGTGGAACGAGCAAGGGCATTAAAGTGGTGGCATCGTTAAAAAATAAATAAATAAATAAAAACGCTCCAAAGAGCAAAAAAAAATCGTCTTGCAGTAAAATGTGCTCATAACATATTGAGAAGTCGGCGGGGTGTTTTTCACTGCATGTTTACAATCCGTGAAAATAAATAAGCACTTATCACTACAATGCGTGTTGAAGGGTATGCTGCATGCCAGCTTCTCTCTTCCAGCTGTGCAGCCCACAGTCCCGCCTGCTCGTTGCGTCACGGCGACGCGCCAAAGCCAGCGCTTTTGCAGCACATTTTGCAGCAAAATGACCATATTCTCATCTTTTAACGCATCATTGTCATGATTCAGTTCAAAAAAATTGTTCACCGAGGAGCTCATTGCGCCAAATTCCAACTTCTTGCTGTGCCCTGAACGTCCCTCGAGAGTACCGAACTTTTTACATTGCCGTGAATGCATCATTGCAAAATCCTCCCCGTTGAATTAAAAGTGAAACCAAATTTGAAACCGACTGTAAGGTAGGTGCGTCAAACATTTCTAAACAACTTATAGAACGCTTTTAAAGCATAAACAGAGGGAATATGTTTATATTTATCAAATATCCTCTTTTTGTCAGAGTTGCGAAAGTGAATGTCAAAGATCCAAGCTCTATATTTGAACGGCCATGTGGTCATAATCTATATTGTTTATTATTTATGTGCATCAGAATGGCCAGCCCAGAAGTGCGGGTGTTGCTGGACGAGTGCCTCGGGTCAGCAAGAGCAGAACCTTCCACTGACAGGCAAAAATACTGCAGCTTGAAAGGTCAAACACAGGGTGGCGCTGTTGCAACAAAACTGCATTGCAGCTGTGATTAGATGTTTTCCAAAACAGCAAAACGCAAAAATCAACCGGTTTAGATTAAATTTTTTTCATGCTTAATTGCAGACTCGCTGTGTGCCGAGTTGGCCTCTCTACTTCAGGAGGCCATGGAGATGAAGTGGCCCTTTGTCCCTGAGAAGTGGCAGTACAAGCAGTCCATCGGGGCCGACGACAAGACCAATCTGAGTGACCTCATCAGCCAGCATCTATCTCAGCTTCTGGTGCAACACTGTTCAAGTCGTCTGTGGTGTCAACTTTGTTGTGTTGCTACATTTCACATTTTTGCTGTGTTGCCAGAACCTCCTCCAGGCCTCTATTGTGGCAAAGGAGGCACACGCGGCGCTGGCTGTGATTTTTCTGGTTGACCGCTTCTTCTACTGGACCGATGAGTCCGGCCGATTGTTGGAAATCACCAAGCTACTTCATAAACGCTACCCAGACGCCCCCGTGGCCCCTCAGCTGGTCATACGGCGGGCGCGGGTCTACCTCAACTCAGGTATATGAGCCCCTTTAATGGATTTGTTGGACATTATAAGTTACAGAATCACCATCTGTCCTTCATCAGGCAAACTACAGAAGGCTGAATCCATATTGAGCCATCTTATCATCAACAGTGGAGCCACAGGTAAAAAAGCTGTTAAGTCTTCACGATGCTATAAAACTGATTTTTTTCCCAATCAACAGGATGCTGGATTTACCGCACTGAAAGCGACCGTGCTCTGGTACAGGCCGTTAGTCTGCAGGTGCGCGGGATGGTTTTGCAAAAGCTTGGTCAGACTTTTTTTTTTCTACCCGCTCGCGTCAAACAAATGATGTTGTTTTGACAGCTGTGCAATGTAATATGCTTGCAGGCCTGTGGCTGGAGGCCGCCCTGCTCGTCTGGGCTTCTCTGGTCGGTTACTACGCTCTCCCTCAGCCAGATAAAAAGGTCACAGTGCTCCATTTGACAACTTTATAAAACACATTTGCACATCCATATCAATAATGTCTTCACTTTGTCGACCTCACAGGGCATCGGGACCTCGCTCGGCATCCTCTCGAACATTCTGTTGTCCATGAGTGATGAAGACTTCATTGCTTTCAAGGCCAACCCACACGTTGACTTAGTGAGTCACACGCAATCAATTGTGTTTTGTCGTCTGAGTTTATTTATTAATTCCATGTGCAGTCTTTGCTTGGCAGTGCGAGCCATCGTCTCCTGTCAGCAGCCGAGGCAGCAAAAATGGCGGTGGTATACAGCCAGTACACGTCGCTCTATGTGCTCACCAATGTGGTGTGTTTTACTGCCGTTGACTGTGCAGGTGTAACACGGGTTGTGGGTTCTAGCGATTAAAGGTGTGTAACATTTCTGTTACAGACAACGCAAGGCACCTGTTTGTTGTCATACAGTTTCTCTGGGGCGTGTCCCCCCACAGAGAGAGAACACTTCCTCCTGCAGGCCAAAGAGGCGTTTGAGATCGGTCTCCTCACGAAAACAGATGGTACTGTGGTCACCAGCAAACAGGAGCTCCACACCTTTATTAAGGCTGCTTATTCCCTAGTCGTCACTCACAAATGGCTCAGCGGGCCCTCAGAGGTCGTGAAGCAGGCATCCCAAGCCTGCCAAATGGCTTTGGCTCATTTTTACCACTACTGCCACACGGATGCCCAGAACGGAGTCGGCTTCTATGCTGAAATCATGCGCCTGATCGCTCAAGTCAAACAAGGATTTCAAGTTGAGCCTTTCCTTAATTCGGACAGCCGCTCTTTCATACCCAACAGCTACAGAAACATCAGTGACACATTGGTTGGTTTTACTTTGGAAGCCTTCTTTGAGCTGTTGCAAGGATTTCACAAGTATCACATGTCACTGTGCGAGACAATCAAAACCAAGTGTAAGTTTGGGAAAGAGGAAGTTGATGGAGCAGGGATGTGCATGTCTGCGCTAGAGACAACTGTAGATGCACTCAACACTGAATGCATGACAGAGGCCTGTAAGCCTTCAAAAGAAGATGCTCCTCGACCACCTGAGAGTGGAAGCGTAGATGACCTCAGCTCTTCATGGAAGAAGCTCTCTTTGACAGGTATTGGTACCTACTCAGGAAGGGCCACAGATGGACCCAATAACTTTGGCTATCCTACTTTGCCGAGATTGGGAAGACCTACCGCCTCCCTAAGCTCAAGTCGTGGTTCTGACGGGTTTGAAGTGATAGAAGCTGAAATACCGACAGTTGACTCTGATGGTCCCGATGATGACCGTGAGCCAACAGATGAAGCGTTGCTGTCCTTACTTCAGTTTGAGCTAAGCTCTCTGAGCAACAGTTTTGGTTCCAAGTCGTCATGGGAAAACATCTCAGCAAGTTCAAGATCCAGGAGTGCAGCAAGCACCCACCAAAGCAGTAAATTATCAAAATCCAGTGGAAGCTTTGTACTCCTCAGAACACAAGATTTCAATAACTGTGATCTGGAGCATGACCCTGCTCCTGATTTGAAATATCTGGGTATGGCCAAATGTCTGGAAATCCCAAATGTAGCAAATTCAGAAGTGTGCAGCAGCACTGAACCCTCCACAGAAGACTCAGATGGGACACCAGAGGAGTTTGTGGTTGGCTTTGAAAATTTGAACCCTTGGTGCCACAGCTGCCTGAAGCAAAACACCTTTACTTGTGTTGCTCCAGAAGGAAAGTATTCCTTGTCTCGGGAGGACTACCACAGCCTCCTTGCTGGGGTTTGCCATGAGTGTCTGCTGAGTAGATTGCAAAGTGACAAGAGGAAGTTCAAACTAGACCGATACAGCACGGCCCACAGTAAGTCCACACATTTTAAGTCCACTGAGCTATTGTACATTATTTTGACTACCTCTACATTGTCACTACCAGATGCTCTTCATTTGAAGTTCTCCAAAACAACAGGACTGTGGACAGCGAGGGAGACCTGTGTATACATTGGCCAGTCAATGAATGTGCATGGAACTCAGAGAACCACCATCTGCGTCCAATTCTTGCACCAGGAGGAGAGGCTAAGCAGGTGCCCAGCCATCGATGGCTCTTGAGCAGGGCTATTTAACTAAAAAAAATTAATAATAATAATAATGTTAAAATGTATATAGCGTTTTTAGACACTCAAAGCACTTCAAAGAGAACTGACAATGAGAACCCATTCACTCCACATTCACACAGTGATGGTGGTGAGTTACATTTGTAGCCACAGCTGCACTGTGGTAGACTGACGGGGCAAATTCCCAGTAAGCTAAGGATCGCTGTTATTGGTATTTAATGACCCAGCATCTCCTCCACTAAACATAAGTTTTTTGTGTATTAATGTTGTCAAATTTACACAATTCTGTGTTATGCAAAATAAGTGTTCACTTCAGTGGATGTTGGTTATTCAGGAGGTTAAAATGTCAATGCAAGGATTTACCCATGTGTTTACATTGGTCCAAATTCCTCAATACAACAGGAGAACTTTTAGAAAGTTTTTAGGAATTTTTTGTAAAAAATTTTAGCCTCTCCCTTATTTTGAACTAAATTCAGGATATTGTGTCATTCCCGGGCCAGATTTGACCCGCGGGCCACCATTTGAATAGACCTGCTTTAGACTTTATACAAACTAGAGAGTGGGGGCTTCTGACTTTGTGCCAATCCACAGTTACATCGGGAAGGATTACCTTAAACCGAAGCAGATCCAGTTTCACCTTAGAGACGTGGAGAGACAGATGACGGCCCAGTATTACGTGACAGAGTTCAACAAGCGCCTTTACGACAAGGAAGTCATGGCCCAGATGTTCTTTCTGCCGTCAGAGGCGCTGTTGGTGAGGCCAAATCATACCAAGAACTCACAGACGATTTGAGGTTCAATGCCATTTAGCTACAGTTTTTTTTTGCTCGTTTTGACACTGAACGATTTTTTTTTTCTCCTGCGTTGGTGAGCAGATTTTGGAAGGAGATGAGATAACGGGCTGCATCACGGTGGAGCCTTACATGCTTGGCAAGTTTGTCAAACTCACCAACAATGTGCAAAAGAAGAACGACAAGCTCTTGGCGACAAATTATGGCCTTGCTTTTGGACATTTCACCTACCTTCACTCCAACTGCCAGGAAGTTGTGGTGGACTTGCAAGGTGTGATAGCAGAACATTTGCGCCGACGATGTTACCACATTAATAAGACCTTAATTTGAGTTGAATTTTATATCCTCACAGGCTGGGTGACCGCCAACGGTAAAGGGCTGACTTATCTTACTGACCCACAGATCCACTCCACAAGAACATCCCGAGGCCCATCCAACCACGCCCAAAGCGGCATCACTTCTTTCCTGCGGCTACAACACGGACCAGAATGCAACAGTGTGTGCCAGCTGCTCAACCTGCAACCAGTGCCTCAACAGTGACAGTTAAACGTGTGCATTAAATAATAAATGTATTCAAAAGTCTCCTATCAATGACAGGTGGTGGGTCTAAATAAGCAGAAAAACTGCTTTTAAATATTGCTACTCAGCTGTTCGTGTAAAACTCATGTATATATATATATATATATATATATATATATATATATATATATATATACACGTATATGTCTTGATTGGATTATCCAGAGAATAGTGCTCGATACCGTGGTAGAGCGCAATATGTAGGTGTGGGAAAAATCACAAGACTACTTCATCTCTACAGAACTGTTTCATGAGGGGTTCCCTCAATCATCAGGAGATTTTAATGGAAGCATTCACATACAATGGTTTGTATAGGGCACAGAGTGGGTGGGTACAGGCAGACGTAGGGGCGTGGTGATTGGCTCATGTATGTATATATATACATACATATATATATATATATATATATATATATATATATATATATATATATACACAAACCTTGTTTCCATTTGAGTTGGGAAATTGTGTTAGATGTAATTATAAATGAAATACTATGATTTGCAAATCATTTTCAACCTATATTCAGTTGAATTTACCACATATTTGATGTTCAAACTGATAAAAAAAAATTTTTTGCAAATAATCATTACCTTTAGAATTTGATGCCAGCAACACGTGACAAAGAAGTTGGGAAAGGTGGCAATAAATACTGATAAAGTTGAGAAATGCTCAACACTTATTTGGAACATCACCCAGGTGTGCAGGCTAATTGGGAAAAGGTGGGTGCCATGATTGGGTATAAAAGCAGATTCCATGAAATGCTAAGTAATTCCCAAACAAGGATGGGGTGAGGGTCACCAATTTGTAAGCAAATTGACGAACAGTTTTAGAACAACATTTCTCAACCAGCTATTGCAAGCAATTTAGGGATTTTACCATCTACGGTCCGTAAAATCATCAAAAGGTTCAGAGAATCTGGAGAAATCACTGTATGTAAGCGATGATATTACGGACCGTTGATCCAGCATCTGTGATGGTATGGGGATGCACTAGTGCCCAAAGCATGGGTAACTTACACATCTGTGAAGGCACCATTAATGCTGAATGGTCCATACAGGTTTTTGAGCAACATATGTTGTCATCCAAGCAACGTTATCATTGACGCCCCTGCTTATTAGACAATGCCAAGCCACGTGTTACAACAGCGTGGTTTAGTAGTAAAAGAGTGCGGGTACTTTCCTGGCCCGCCTGTAGTCCAGACCTGTCTCCCATCGAAAATGTGTGGCGCATTATGAAGCGTAAAATATGACAGCAGAGACCCCGGACTGTTGAACGACTGAAACTCTACATAAACAAGAATGGGAAAGAATTCCACTTTCAAAGCTTCAACAATTAGTTTCCTCAGTTCCCAAACGTTTATTGAGTGTTGTTAAAAGAAAAGGTGATGTAAGACAGTGGTGAACATGCCCTTTCCCAACTACTTTGGCATGTGTTGCAGCCATGAAATTTTAAGTTAATTATTATTTGCAAAAAAAAATAAAGTTTCTGAGTTTGAATATCAAATATATTGTCTTTGTAGTGCATTCAACTGAATATAGGTTGAAAAGGATTTGCAAATCATTGTTGTCCGTTTATATTGACATCTAACACAATTTCCCAACTCATATGGAAACGGGGTTTGTATATTTATGCCATGTCTGTTTGTGTTATGTTATTTATGACTAAATTTGACAATGGAAATTATTTACAAACCCTGTAAATAACTTTTCCACTTTGCATCAGTCCATCTTAGATGATCTCGGGCCCAGAGAAGCCGGCGGCGTTTCTGGATGTTGTTGATAAATGGCTTTCGCTTTGCATAGTAGAGCTTCGACTTGCACTTACAGACAAACTGTATTTAGTGACAGTGGTTTTCTGAAGTGTTCCTGAGCCAACATGGTGATATCATTTAGAGATTGATGTCGGTTATTGATACAGCGCCGTCTGAGGGATCGAAGGTCATGGTTTTTCAATGTTGGTTTCCGGCCATGCCGCTTACGTGGAGTGATTTCTCCAGATTCTCTGAACCTTTTGATTATATTATGGACCGTAGATGTTGAAATCCCTAAATTTCTTGCAATTGCACTTTGAGAAACATTGTTCTTAAACTGTTTGACTATTTGCTCACGCAGTTGTGGACAAATTGGTATACCTCGCCCCATCCTTTCTTGTGAAAGACTGAACATTTTTTGGGAAGCTGTTTTTATACCCAATCATGGCACCCACCTGCTCCCAATTAGCCTGCACACCTGTGGGATGTTACAAATAAGGCATTCCTCAAGTTTATCAGTATTTTTTGCCACCTTTCCCAACTTCTTTGTCACGTGTTGCTGGCATCAAATTCTAAAGTAACTGATTTTTTGCCCCCCAAAAAAATTATCAATTTGAACATCAAATATGTTGTCTTTGTAGCATATTCAACTGAATATGGGTCGAAAATGATTTGCAAATCATTGTATTCCGTTTATATTTACATCTAACACAATTTCCCAACTCATGTGGAAACAGGGTTTGTATTTGTATAGGCAGAAATACGAGTGGATTGTAGTCTAACGGGTTCTGACGGTGCTGAAGTCACCTGACACCAAAGTTGCCTTGTATTTTTGTGACGTGCATATTCTGCGAATGACATACACAACACACGCTAGTCAGGTGATTTCTTTATCAGTGATGACTTCAAGGTAATTTTGCCAAACCTCCTGCTGATCATGTGATTGTTTTCATAACCAATCAAATAGAAACAAGACCAATATTTGCCGTGTTGTTCCTCACCTGTTTCAAAATGGATTAGGATTAAATAAATAAATATATGTGTATAGTTGTTTTTAAAAGGTGTGCATGACAGGTGTCCACATCATGAGTGGCATTGTTGAGGTCTGTTGCAATGTCCTGCTTTCCTAGCTTCACATGGCCAACTGACCTTTGAAGCCAAACCCCCCACCCCTTTGATTGGTTGGATGTTTCTCCTTTTTCATTGTGGCACCCAATGCTTAGACAACTATCACATGGTGCAAGAGGCCATTAAAAAAAGAAGAACCTGAACTTTATCCCAGTGTGAGCGTGCTGGTGTTTATAAGGAAGTGAGTCTTCCGCCCTCATTCACTGGTGTGAAAGCTTTGTGAGGAACAAACATGAGAGTTTTTGTTGCGTTTGCTTGCTTCCTGGCGACGTCCCTAGCTCAACAACCCCGACCATGCAGTAAGTATATGATTCCTTGCATTTTGTCTTCCCCTTACTCCTTTTTTACTGATTTGCTAAACTCTGCTTTGCTTCTGCCAAACAGCAAGCCCTGCTCTTTTGAGTGGCAATATGATGGTGGTAAGTATTTCTAGAAAGGCCTGAACACAATGACAGTCAATGATCTCGCTAAAACATTGTGTTGGTGCAGTCCACACAGAATGAAAAGCTGTGGGCTTCCATTCAGTACCTGTACGACGCTGTGGGACAAAGGTTCCGGCTCCATGAGATGGGATATTACAAGAATCACTCCTTCACCTATGATGGCCTTCTTCTCTTCAGAGAGGTGCTCAATCATCTTTAAATCAAACATAGCATGACTATTAGGAGTGCAGAAAAAAATCTATTCACCTTTGAAATGCTTATTTATTCCGATTTTTACAATCGAATTAACATTTTCAAGACTCATTCTTTTTTTTAAAATACATTTTAATAAAAATATGTTTTAGTCAGCAGCCAAGAGAAGCTTTTGTAACCAGTTTTGAAAAGGTTTAATTATAATTTGTATAACATATAATATATTGCGAGCTTTTAGTGCACAAGATTTTGATTGTGATTATTTCCGTATTAAATATTACTTGTGTAACACACAAGGCTCTGGGGCTGACTGCACCCTAGTGAGTATTGTAATACAATACAGTCATCCTTCATTCCATAAAAAAGCCAATCAACAAAATTGTAGATGACGTACATTTATATTTATTCAGAAATAATGTGTTATTAATATTTTATGGTAATTATGTATAACCAATAAACTACATGGACAACTACAATTCAGTTCAATCATTTGTGTTCTAAAGTCATGTTTTTATATACCAGATAATGTCTAACATTATTATGAAAAGGTAAACAAATAGGTTGATATGTCCAAGTGCAGAGAAAAGTGTTTATCTCCTACTGTAGTGAAGTCAATTTAAAACTGCTATGCAGCTTCAGCATTAATTGAAAAAGTAAACAAAACACAATGACAATACGGACATAAATCTGTCACAATGACGGCATTGAAGTGATGTTAAATTAGCAGTTACCTCTATGGATTATTGAATGACCGTGACCACATAAACAAAACACAATAAATGGGCAAAAGGAAAAAGAAAAAAAGTTTTTTGTACATATCTCCAGGGAAAAGGCTTGATTACATTGTAAACTTAAATAGTATGGTCGTTGTAGAAATACGGCCATGAATCACTCACAATGACAGCGTTTAAAGTAGTTAAATTTGCGGTTATTTTTATGGATTTTGAATGAATGCGGCCTCACTGCTGTTAAACCAAACTAAAACTACAACAAATGTGTTACAGCAAGATAAATGTTTAGCAGAAAAAAAATGGAATTGTCCATAAGGGAATTCGGCAACCGCGTAGAGTAGGGTTATTCAACAGGCAGCCTGAGGAAGCAAAACCGCCCTGGGAATGAGAGGATTTTTACTTTAGTTCAAAACTTGTGAAACAAACATTTTAGCAGTAGTAATAATAATAATAATAATGGATTAGATTTATATCGCGCTTTTCTATTGTTAGATACTCAAAGCGCTCACAGAGAAGTGGGAACCCATCATTCATTCACACCTGGTGGTGGTAAGCTACATCTGTAGCCACAGCTGCCCTGGGGTAGACTGACGGAAGCGTGGCTGCCAGTTTGCGCCTACGGCCCCTCCGACCACCACCAATCATTCATTCATCATTCATTCACCGGTGTGAGCGGCATCGGGGGCAAAGGGTGAAGTGTCCTGCCCAAGGACACTACGGCAGCGACTTTGATGTCCATTGGTGGGAAGCGAATCTGCAACACTCAGGTTTCTGGCACGGCCGCTCTACCCACTTCGCCATGCCGCCCGTAGTGCTCCCGTTTGTAGAGGAACTTGGAACAATGCAAACACATGGGCAGATCATTTATTGACATTTTAACACTGCTCACAAACATAGACACTGGGGTCCAAACTTGTGATTTACATAACTGAGGCGATCTTTCAGGCACCCCATTAAGTCCTTTTCTTTTTGGCCGTTACATATTGTTTTCGTAATGTGATTTTTGTACCTTGCTGTAGCTTGTTAGCTTACGAATCAAGGTGTGCCAGGATGATCTCAGAAAAAAAGGGGAGTAAAAACAACTAATGTACCTTGCAGGCAGCCATGTATGAGATCAACAATCATGACCACACATGCAAAAAGAGGCCCCTGAAAGTGGACTTCCATCCGATGGCGATCCCGAGCAACGCCACTCTTTTGGGCCAGGCTGTTTTGGGAAGTTCTTCAGGCCCGGGTCAGGGGATACTTGTCAACACGTGGATGGGCATCATTCCGAAGACTGGAGGTGAGAGTGCAAGAGCAAAGTCAGTTGATCAATATTTGTGTCAGCATGTGTGTTTACATGCACCTTAACTCTGCAGGACGGTATGTGACCACAGTCACAGAATTTGGATGCATCCCTATCTCCGTGTCCTACCAAACTCAGCCTTTTGGCTGGATGGTGACAAAGTAAGTGAGATCTAACGACAAATTGTTTACATTTGGCTGATAGGAGGTATTCATGGGACAATGAATATGTGCATCTTTCATTTCTTTGCAGTTTCTTCAACAACATCATTGGCATTTCGGACCCAAGTCAGCTCAACCCACCAGCTTTCTGCCAAGACGCGTCACACGAGGAGCCAGTCGACTTCTTCAGTTTATTCCAGTAGAAATAAGCGCATGTTTTCAAGCTAAATCCATACAAAAAGTCAGTTATTATTCGACTAACAATGGATAATCATCATCTTGTGGTAAAAAATGAGTAAAAACTAAATCTTGCATTAGTAACAGTTTGGGATCACTTGCCCAGCAGGCACAGGACATCAATACAATATTGACATCTCTTTTAAAACTGACTTTGAAACAACATTGCAAAATAGTTGTAGTGGTAAATTGAGACATTGTTGGTTGGGAAATGACCAAATTTCATAGGTCAAATCAACGTCACAACCTGACATTAAATAAATGTTGTCAAAAAGTATGTTGTTTCATTATGTTTGGGTTGCTCAACGTCAGGACCTAATTCAACAAGTTCTCAACTTTGTTTTAATGTTTTGTCCCTGCTGGGGGCCGTCAATATGTCACACTTCAGTCATGCTGATATCTTGGTTCACATTAGCTAAAATGCTTTGGTACAATGTTGTTGTAGACCTCAACGTTTTTCAGTTTTAATTTTTTTAACTCAATAAATGGACATCAAAACTATGCAAAATTATCTGGCACAGCCTGTAGCCACCAGAGGGCGCACCAATCAAAAACTGACGCCGGGAATGGATTAAAAGCACCTTTAATAATGGAATTGGGGGTCTGAGTTTTTAAAATGTTGAATATGTTTTTCTGTCATTTAAATATGCAAATAATAATAAAAATAACCCCTTCAATGTTCAGATAAAATAAATATAACCTTTGTATTGAACTATAAATTAAACACTTAAGTTTGTTCCACCCGGGTAGAATCAAACCTATTTCAAACACTTCACTTAACACATATGTCATAATGTCATCAAAGTTCACTTTTATGCATTCTCACACACATCACCAACATGTTGGTACAAAGTGTAGGTGATAGATCAAGGGAAGAATATTATAATTCTATTTGGCAACATTGGAGAAAGTTTTGTCTAAGTTCCACTTTTGCATTTCATTGCATCTAACTGTGGTGCATTCAAAGACCCTTGATCAAAGCAATATGTTAAATTGACAAATGAAAGTATGTCGCGGGGGGCGCTGGCGCCTATCTCAGCTACCCCCCGCGACCCCGAAAAGGAATAAGCGGTAGAAAATGGATGGGATGGATGGATGAAAGTATGTGTAATATGTCATGTATTTAAATTGTACACGTCCATCCATCCATTTTCTACTGCTTGTCCCGTTTGGGGTCATGGGGATGCTGGAGCCTCTCTCAGCTGCTTTCGGGCGGAAGGCGGAGTACACCCTGGACATTTCGCCACCTCATCACTGGGCCAACAACAATAAACAGACAACATTCACACTCACATTCACACACTAGGGCCAATTTAATTTTGCCAATCAACCTACCCCCGGGTGCATGCCTTTGGAGGGAGGAAACCGGAGTACATGTTCAAAATGAAACTCAACTCAAAAAAAGCTAGGACTCGAGGTGTCACCTGGTTTTAAAGATACAGGGAGGGTTAACCTGAAAGAAATGAACTAAAGTTAAAAAGTTAGAGTACCACTGTTAGACACACACTACGTGTGGTGAAGTTACCCTCTGGATTTGACCCATCCCCTTGTTCCACCTCCTGGGAGGTGAGGGGAGCAGTGAGCAGCAGCGGAGGCCATGCTCAGGAATAATTTTGGTGATTTAACCCCCAATTCCAACCGTTGATGTTGAGTGCTAGGCAAGGAGGTAATGGATCCCATTTTTATAGTCTTTGGTAAGAGTCGGCGGGGGTTTGAACTCAATACCTACCGATCTCAGGGCAGACACTCTAACCACAAGGCCACTGAGCAGGGAACTAATGACAACAACCCACGCATTCACGGGGAGAACATGCAAACTCCACACAGAAAGAGCCCGAGCCTGGATTTGAACCCAGGACTGCAGGACCTTCGTATTGTGAGGCAGACGCACTAACCCCTCTGCCACCATGAAGCCCAACAATGATTACCCAACAATGATAATTTTCCGTGAATAAAACAGTCTACTTTATACACTGAAGTAAACATGACATATTTTCTAATTTTCAATTCATCCCGTTTGGGGTCGCTGGAGACTATCTCAGCTGCATTCGGGCGGAAGGGATCGTACACCCTGGACAAGTCGGAACGTCATCACAGGGCACACAGATAGACGGACAAAATTCACACTCACATTCACACACTAGGGCCAATATGTAAGTAAATAATGACATTAATTTATATTCTGGGCACTTTATATTGAATTTGTTGGAACTTTTTTGTGGGGGTAAAAAAAAAATTGTTTGTGGGGGGTTAGTTAAAGTTATAAATATTATTTCTAAAAAGTCAAAAACACAATTAGGATGTGTTTTTTTATATTAGTGCATGTAAGCATACCAAGTGTGTGTTTGGGGCAGGTCGTAGGGTACAGGGAATTGAAATGGTGCTAAGTCGTTTGCAACTCTCCCACAGAAACTTACATTCCAAAATAGACAAACTATGTTCTTTACATGAAATATTTCCATTGTCCAAAGTCATTGCTGCACATTCAGGCGAGGGGTCACTTGGTAGCAATAATAACACACTCCCCTCTTCTCCCCTACTTCCTGCACACAAACCTCTGCCGCTATCTCCCGTGCTTCCATCTCCAGCCACAGCAGCCTAGCGTCCGGGTCCTCATCAGAGAACTGGAGCAGAGACCCTGAGTGGCGCAGCACCTCTAAACACTGCTTCAGCACCAGGCCGGCCTTCCCTGGGCCCTCTTTTGACCTCAGTAGGGCATCCGTGGTGCCCTTGTCTACTATGAGGTCCACAGTACGGGAACCAAAGTGTCGGTGCAGCTGTGTGCAGTCCAGCTCCACAAAGTCCAACTGTGAGAAAGAGTTCCTCGAGTGGACATCTTCAGCCAGCACATGCTCCTTCATGAGCCGCACAGCAACGGGGGAAATATCAGCACATGTGACCCACACTGGAACGGGACAGTGCTGGTAAATGGAGGGTCCCAACGAGGAGGTGCCACAGCCCATATCCAGGACTTGCAAAAAGGCCTCAGTGCTGGACTTGGTCTGTAGTAAAGGCATGATGAGGTTCCGGACTGCTTCAAAGCCAAAGAACCAATCAAAATTCTTGAACTGCCTTGTTCTGCTGCTGCTGTCGGCATAGAAGCGATCCCAGGTGGCTTTTTTGTCCATGTTTGCAATCAGTTCAGCTGAGAGACACAAGGACAGGACTCATAAATAGGTGACCAGGTGAAGGTGTTTAGGTTATATCCAAACAACATTTCTAACCATAACACATTCATAATAGCATATTCGAGCATTCATTTTCGAAAATATTTACAAGATTATTTATTATTGTGTACCCAATAGCATATTTTCATGGGTAAGGACATACACATTATGGTAACGATAGTGCAAAAACGTATACAAGTTTGTATTAAAATTGTGCACTACAACTAGCTAGGTCAACGGTTAGCATTCGGGCAAACGTAGCCATGAGGACACGCAAGTAAAAAGGAGGACGAAAAAAGTTAAATACATAAAATGAACACATTCATTAGCACTGCCACGAAACGTACACGTAAGAGACGAGTGAAGTCGCACACATGTAGCTGTAAATGTTCGGCTACACGACGAGGTCTTAAACAACAACACTGCCATCTTCGCCTGGCTTGAGGCTTAACTCTTGTGTGACAGGACCGCTCACTCCCACCTGAAATCAGCGAACTGGGGGGGAAATCATCGTTCTATCGTTTAGCATTACTATGCGACACACTCGTATACAGTGAACTGCTAAGTATTTTTTCCATATAAAATGTCTGTAAAAAGAGGTGTCACCTTATATTTGAGGTTCCAGAGAGTTGTAATGTGGGCATCGACGTTCAAATGTGATATAGCGTCAATACCATGTGCAGTATCGGTATAGATTTGATACTACGGTGATGAGACTGAACATTTTCTACAAATATCTGTTAATTTTCACAAATATATGTCTATTTGTCTGTATATATATGTAAGATACATATTTTTGTGTGTGTGTGTACATTGAATACACACACACAAATGGACGGATATTTGTGAAAATTAACGGATATTTGTAGAAAATGTTCAGTCTCTTTCCCTCTTTCTCATATATATATGTGTATATATATATATATATATATATATATATATACACACACATATATATATACATATATTTATGTACATATATATACATATATATCTATTTTTTATATACATATATACGTATATATATATATACGTGTATATATACATATATACGTGTGTATGTATATATATATATATATATACACGTGTGTATATATATATATATATATATATATATATATATATACGTGTATATATATATATATGTATGTACAGTACAGGCCAAAAGTTTGGACACACCTTCTCATTCACAACACAACTGATGCTCCCAACCCCATTGATAAAGTAAGAAATTCCACTAATCAACATTGATAAGTCACATCTGTGAAGTGAAAAAACGACTGCTTGGCACACTCGGTATTCTCTCGGTGCGCTCAAAGCACACCTGTGAAGTGAGAACCATTTCAGGTGACTACCTCTTGAAGCTCATTGAGAGAATGCCAAGAGTGTGCGAAAAAGTAAGGGTGGCTATTTTGAAGAAACCAAATATAAAACATGTTTTCAGTTATTTCACCTTTTTTTGTTAAGTACATAACTCTGCATTAAATGAGGTATGTACAAACTTTTGGCCTGTACTGTATATACACATACATACATTATATATATATGTATATGTATATATATATATATTATATATATACACACATATATATATATATATATATATATATATATATATTTATACAGACACACATATATGTATATATAAAGTATTGATATGTAATACTCTAAATTTCCAGTACGAATTCTGCTTCCAAGCTAGTCAGAGCTTTTCTTCCTGTCCCTCACATACACACCCGTGACATGGAGATGTAGAAGTGACACCAACACGCAAGTTTTAAAAAGGTCTCTTTTTTTGCTAACAGGTTGGCAATTAGGAAAATTATTTTAAGACACTATTGTGTCATTTCTAAGAAATATGGTATCCTTTTTATTGCAATCTACCAGTTGTTATTTTACAAATTTTGAGATGTGCTATAAATAAAAAGTTATTTTCAAAAACAAGCCTTGTAAAAGAAGAAATTGTTCAGGGTTGGCTTACATTTAGGCCAAAATGTTATTTTACTGGTACTAGTAAAAAAATGGTTTACAAAACTGATTTATTTTGTATTAAAATAATGTTTGGAAATCGTGCATTGAACAAGCATTGCGGTCTATTATTCAGGTTAATGTGTTAACTTTTCTAAATAAGCATCACTACTGAAAACATGATTTAACAATAGAAGGGTCATCTTATACTCAGGATTGTCTTTTAGTCTGATAATTTATTGTACGGATTCAATCGAAAAAAAAAAAAAAAATTCTGAAATCAAACCTTAGCAAAAAAATAAACCTGTTCATTCTAAGGATTTTAAGCACAAAGAGGAATGTATAGTCTTTGGTTATACAGATTCAACTCGTGTCACATTGAACACATGACATACAATAAATAAGATGTAAATCCCTTTAATAAAACTGAATGAAACGCAGTGTAACAAAGGAAAAGAACCCAACAAAGCAAGTAGATAACATTTACAACCACAAAAGAAACCTGTACAACTCTAAAATGCCTGGAGTCTTACTTGATCTATGAATTCATTAGATATTTTGTGATGATTTTACGGGGGTCGTTTTAGGGCTGGGGGATCATGGACTGGGTGTGTTGTATCTTTTTGATTTGGTTTCAGACCACTGTTGTTCTGCTTTAACTGTGTGGCTGCTAGAGATGAAACGGTATGAGCAGTTCTTATGCTATATTGATGACTATTGTGACCCAAAATATCACAGTGGTCAGTATTTTCATGCAATTGTTCATTTTTCTTTGACTTCAGTCTTTTTTGTAGGCACACAAATATCTGCATCCTTTGTTGTGTTTCTGTAAAGCATCTTTGGGTGTTTCAGTTGTTTTATTGTGCAGTTGGCTAAAGGCATTTGGTTGCAGTCTCTCTGATGCTAAGCACGTTCTAACAGTAAACACTTTTTCCCCCCTCTTCATCGATAAATCGTATACCCAAGGATTTCCCCCCATTAGGGGTAGGGCCACACTTTGCCAAGCTCTGGCGGGCCACAATGTCTCATTTGAGAGGTTATTATTTTTATCGGTAGAAGTATAGTCGAAAATATTTTTGCATCAAAGGTTATCCCAGTGATTTCAGTACTAAAATGAATGAAATTACTTTTAAAAAAAGTGGCGCTCACTATTAAGGGAGTAGATGGAGAATGTACAGATGATGTATCAGTCGCACACACTTTATTTCATGTTTGGGCATAGTTGGGGGGGTATACCGTTTCATCTCTAGTGGGTTAGACTGCCGTGGATATTGACAAGGGGGGAGAGGCGGGAGCGCTATTTGTACAAGATGTCATAATGGCCTGGTCTATAGAGGAGAAAGATGCGCGGGTCGCCGCCTTCCGGAAAGACGTGATGATTGACCGTTCCACCCTCTCCTCGATCCATGTACTCCACAAGGATGGATAAGTTCAGGGCCTGGGCTAAGGCGATGATGTGAATGTGGTCGCTTTCTTTAGACATTGGCTCCACCTCCTTAGGGGTAAAAAAAAGGGCAAAATATTTTCTAAACTGAGCTAAAACTGAAAAAATATATATATTCTGCATTAGAATGAAGGTAAAACGCACCTGCTGACAGAACTCCTTGACAGAGCATCCACCTTCGATGAAATGCTGAAAGAAACTATGCTCTCGCTGCAGGTAGCCTGAGGTGAGCAGCCGCAAATACACGACCACGTAGTCCGACACATTCTGGTCATTGAAAGATCTCAGCAGCTCCTTCAGGCTCGGTTGCTTTTCGCACAGCTCGATCAGGTCCATGAACTATAAGGACAGACAGGAAGTAACTTAGTAAAGGTGGTCTGTGCGCCCTCTGAACAAGTCGTATGAACAAGAACTTGCGTATTAAATGCAAAGCCAGGTTAGATTCTTTTGGAGGTGCAAGTCAAGCTACTAGGCTGTGTGACATTCATTTGAATGGCTGTTTGACGTGAACTAATACCAATTTGAAGCAGCGGGGGCCGTTTGTTTGGGAGCAGTTTTTAAATGCAAACTGCCAACGCTCCTTTCATATGTACAACCCCTGACTTGGACTGCAGTCACACGGACAGAAAAACAAAACACATTTTGCAGCCCTTTGAGACACTAGTGATTTAGGGCTATATAAATAAACATTGATTGATTGATTGAAAATGACTAAGAGTCAAAGGAAACTGCACTTTTCTAGTTGATTGTTTTGTAATGGATGTGTTAAAAGTAGCCTCGCTTAGGTGTTCACCATTTGACATTCACATTTATATATTGCACATATTTTTATTTTAGATTTATTTCAAATTTTTAATACACAAGAGTATTCTTGTTGTATAAATTGTAGACTATATTTTCCCTGCATTGTTAAAATGTATTTACAGCGAAGTTGATTTGCATGGAGGGTAGGGATGTCCCGATCCAAGTTTTTGCACTTCCGATCTGATACCTATATTGTTTTTGCACTTCCGATCTGATACCGATACTGGCCGATCCGAGCATGTATTAAAGTTTAAAGTTATATGGCCTACTTAGTTGTCAGATTCATGTTGAAAAGGGTTTTAGTACTCTTGATAACAACTAGCCAGCTGAATTAGGTGAGTTTGAATAATACACAATGGTTGGTATTCAAGGATAAACACAAAATAGAAAAAAATATACATGACAAACAGAAACGGCATCATTTAACAGTAAAAAAGTGAAAAATATAAAGTGCAAATAATGCTGTAAACAATATTTCAAAAAGCAAAACACACAAACAACCTGAGTGGGATAAAATGCCTATAACTCAACATCAATACTTGCTCTTGAACAAGTGTAAACTTAAAAAATATTTAAAAAAAACTATCTACACACTCACTTCAATTGTTTGTCCCAGTTAGGGAGGGCAAACAATTGAAGTCCAAGCATAATGGGGAGATTCTTTCTAACAAAAAAGAACACTTCAAGATGCTCAGGTGTCAGCCTGCTCCTGTGTTCATCAATGATGAGTCCTAAAAAGCCTCTCACTCTCAAGAGTCATTAAAATGTCTTACAACTTTACCACCACGCTTGACTTTATTGTGGCATGTTTTGCATTCCACCGCTTTTTTTTCGTTTTGTAGGGTAAAATAATCCCACACAGCTGACATTTTTACCGTAACTTTTAATTCACACGGCTGTCTTAACAGTTAGAACACAGACCTGTGGATGTGTTGAGGGTGTGCTGGAAAATGCGGAACGGCGCGTAGGGAGCAGCAGAAGAGTGGAATGTATTATTTAAATTGGTGTGTTGGAAAACACGGATGTGAGTTCTTTTAAAAACTGGATCTGGATCGGCATTTTCCCGTGCCTTGCCGATACGCATTTTTTGGCAAATATCGGCGGCCGACAACCCTAATGGAGGGTATTTGTAGCCTGTGTTGTTTTTATTGTGCCACAAAGTTTCTTAGGTGAGGGGAAACAAATCAGTTTAAGAGCTTGGGGTTGAGGTACCACCATAGGAAAAGTTTACTAAGAAAGCAACTCCAATTATAAGTATTGTTTTAGAATTATTTCAACAGATATTGTATAAATTGGTCAAAACATTTTTAATTATTCAGATTTAAATATCATAAAACTGCTGGCAGTGATCATTTCCTTGATGGAAATTAGTAACTTATGAAAAAAGTTTGAAAAAGAACTACCAGTATATTGAGTCCGTCTTTTTGAACAGGTCTATGAAAGGAACGGTTCTTCAAGATCATACGTTCAGAAAGCCTTAAATCTGGAGGGGAAGGAGTAATCCGGCAGAGCGGACGCTGGCACCTCAAAGCAGAAGCAGAAACCTGGCTTTTGATTGAGAAAGAGTAGATAAGTTGTCTTTTTGAGCAACTCACAGTGTGGTGGAAGTCCTCAATGGTGAACTCAGTAAACCCCTCGTTAACCAGGTCTAGTTTGCTTTTTGCTGCCACTTCCTTGAACCTATTCACAGGGAACAACATGAACGTCCGCTATGTCTGATTTACTTTAATGGAGTGGGGCAATAACCACTTACCTCTGCAGTTCTTTGCTGTCATCTAGAAGAGACTCCAGATGCGCAAAGCCAAAAGCTCTGTAGAAACAATTGCCGTCTGGTCGTGTCTTACGAATGTATGAATATTTTTTGTGCAAGTCCTGCAGTGAGGCGGAATACAAGATTTCTGCATGAAGGCACAGTGACCAGAGAGCACAGCGATGAGGTTTCACTGACCTTAATCTTGAGCTGATAAACAGTGTCTTCCTCCGAGTACTCTCTCTGCAGCACGGTGAGCTCCTTTCTTTCAGACACTAATGGGTTACTGTTGGCTATCTAAATGACCAAACCAAAGAAGGTTAAACAGAAAGCAAAATGGTTTATGGAAACAGCTGTGTGTTTCCAAATAAGGCTGGGCGATTATAGGACCGTAATCGTAGATTGCAATTAATTTGAGTTTGATCACAGTGATAAGCCTTTAGCATAGTTCCTCAATAAAACTTGGCAAAATATATCAGTGGCAGTCGTAACCAGTAGGGAAGCAACTATGCTTCGTATAATCCTGCACGGAACAATCCTTATTTATTGACATTGATCCTGTGTGTCTGTGAATGTATGTGTGTGTATGTTTGCGTGTGTTTGTGTGTGTATGTTGGACCTTCTATTCCACCGTTGCGAAAGCCAGTCACCTCACGACGGAACTAATGTTCAATCGCGTTGTGCCTCGTCCCCTTACACAGCTGGAAGTGCAGCCCAGAAGAACAATATAAATAAATCTGACTAACAGACTTTACTTTCACTATTTGCTGAAGCTCACTGGTAACCCTGCCCCGAATGCGGACTAGCAGGCACATAGAGAACGTCTGTATTGGTCCCAACTGGGAGAATCAAAACACATTATTTAATCAGAAAAGGCTTTTTTTTTCTTCTAATATTTTAAAACCAGACTTATGTGTCTGCAAAGATTCCACTCGTGTTATAACTTTCACTAAAAACCAGACACTTTGTGTTCTTAATATTTGTCTGTGGATAAAAACATTTTGTTCCTCAAATAATAATTTAACTAGTTTTATGTGTTTGTACACATTATTTTATAGTACCTCAAATTCAAACTGCACTTTAATGTATTTGTATTCAATAAAATATACATAATTTAAGTTTGAAAAACTCCAGAATCTTGGTGGAGCTTGTTGTTTGCCAAAGCACAGGTGAGAAGCACTAATGTATACAAGTAATTAAAGATTAGAAATAATTTACCATTTGACAGTGTTGTTTAGTAAATGTTAATTTGAAATAAAAGTCACCAATTATACTTTGTTTACTGCAGAATGTTTGTGATGACAAGCAAAAAAACCAAAAGAACTTTGAGAGGAAAAAAAGTTGTTCTCTTTACCCCCACAAAACATACCGAAAAATCCAGGTACGGACCATAGTGTGGTTCAGTAAACACACATATAGGTATGAACAAAATGACAGTTGTCAGCTGTTGGCATACGTTACTTTGATCAAACTTGTTGGAAATGTATGTTACAAGATACTGCGGTGGTAGTAAACAGTAAATATGGGGTACTTGGTATAATCTTGCAAGGGAAAATCTGGATTATTTTTTTTTTTAAGTGATAATCGAAATCGCATGATGTGGAAAAAAAAAAAATATTTTAATTTTTTTTTGCCATATCGCCCAGCCCTATTTGTAAATTAACTTTGCTCTAGTCATTAAATATCATTCTCACCTCTTGTTGTATTCTGTCTTGCTGTGCAATTATGGCCTCGTCATATGCGAGGCAGTTCACCCCTGTAAAAGATCAGTTATTATAACGAATATGGATATGTTGTATGCAATGTATTAAAAGGGGGACTTGGTCCAGTATGTGAATCAGGTGATGGATTTCGATTCTGACAGGTTATGTCATGTATGAGCTAAAACAATGGTTCTCAAGTACCCATGGGGGTACCTGAAGGTATGCCAAGGGGTACGTGAGATTTTTTTTTCTTTAATATTCTAAAAATAGCAACAATTCAAAAATCATTTATAAATATATTTATGGCATAATACTTCAACAAAATATGAATATAAATTCATAAACTGAAGAGAAATGCAACAATGCAATATTCAGTGTTGATGTTGTAAGCACAATACCAATGGTGCGCAATTTGCACAATGCGCAACCGCATTTTGCAAATTTAATGTCAAATCAAATCAAATCAAATGTTTATTGGATTCATCCCTATACAGTGTATATCCACGACAGAACTACTGACTAAACTACTGCCACAACTTGGTTTACTATTTATAAAATATAATAATGTAGGGTTACCTGGAACTTCAAATAGGCCGCCCGGCCTGAATCCACACTTGGTAGTAGTTTAGTCGTGGATGTACACTGCATAGGGGCGGTATAGCTCGGTTGGTAGAGCGGCCGTGCCAGCAACTTGAGGGTTGCAGGTTCGATTCCCGCTTCCGCCATTCTAGTCACTGCTGTTGTGTCCTTGGGCAAGACACTTTACCCACCTGCTCCCAGTGCCACCCACATTGGTTTAAATGTAACTTACATATTGGGTTTCACTATGTAAAGCGCTTTGAGTGACTAGAGAAAAGCGCTATATAAATATAATTCACTTCACTTCACATTTGACATTAAATTTGCAAAATGCGGTTGCGCATTTTGCAAATTGCCCGCCATTGGTATTGTGCTTACAACATTGACAGCTCGATTTTTTGTGGACATGTTCCATTAATATTGCTGTTTTAAAGATTTCTATTTTTGTGAAGAAATGTTTAGAATTAAGTTCATGAATCCAGATGGATCTATGTTACAATCCACAAAGAGGGCACTTTAAGTTGATGATTACTTCTATGTGTAGAAATCTTTATTTATAATTGAATCACTTGTTTATTTTTCAGCAAGTTTTAAGTTATTTTTATATCTTTTTTTCCAAATAGTTCAAGAAAAACCACTACAAATGAGCAATATTTTGCACTGTTATACAATTTAATAAATCAGAAACTGATGACATAGTGCTGTATTTTACTTCAGTATCTCTTTTTTTCAACCAAAAATGTTTTGCTCTGATTAGGAGGTACTTGATTTAAAAAAAAATGTTCACAGGGGTGAAAAAAGGTTGAGGCAGAGTAAAAAAAAAAAGTGCATGTTCTTAAGAGAGGTCGTCATAATGAAACGAAATCTGTATGCATAACAACGGCTGCTTGCTAACCCTAGCTAGCTCGAAAACAAACACATACTGCAACCAACACCGTGTTTGGTAAACAAACCTACGCCGACATTGCTTTAATAACAACCCTGCGGTTTTATCATCCTCTTCAGCCGAAAACATTGGGACTGTCACCGTTGTCCTGTCAAGTTTCAACATAGGCGATGTGTTTTCTTTGTGTAGCACCGTTAGCATTAGCCAGTAAGCTATGGCCTATTTTCTTTCATTTGGCCGCTGCGCGCCTGCCGCTTTGTCCTCGAAGAAGGCAATAGAACACCCAAAAACGGATTTAAAAAAAATCCCCGCTTCAAATGTGTCATTGACATCCCCGAAACTAACACCTTGACTGAGTGCGTTGTGTTCTGTGTTTACACTTGTTTTTCTCACCCTCGATCTCCCCCTGTGATGATTCCTGCTGCTCCTCCGCCATCTTAGTCGTCCCGATCAGCTTCCTGTTTTTTTCCCTCAACTTTATTGCTAATGTACAAACGTACAAAAGCGGTAACATACGTAAAGAGGCAGCGTAGTATACACACATTTGACTAATTACCATTACACATTAAAGTAAGATTCTATACAATATATAATACTGTGCACCTTTACTTTTGTTCTGTTTATATAAATCAATCAATCAATGTTTACATATATAGCCCTAAATCACCAGTGTCTCAAAGGGCTGCACAAACCACAACGACATCCTCGGTAGAGCCCACATAAGGGCAAGGAAAAACTCACCCCAGTGGGACGTCGGTGACAGTGAAAATGATGACTACGAGAAACCTTGGAGAGGACAGCATACAGTGGGGCAAAAAAGTATTTAGTCAGCCACCGATTGTGCAAGTTCTCCCACTTAAAATAATGACAGAGGTCTGTAATTTTCATCAAAGGTACACTTCAACTGTAAGAGACAGAATGTGACAAAAAAATCCAGGAATTCACATTGTAGGAATTTTAAAGAATTTATTTTTAAATTATGGTGGAAAATAAGTATTTGGTCAACCATTCAAAGCTTTCACTGATGGAAAGAGGCTTTGGTTCAAAATCTCACGATACATGGCCCCATTCATTCTTTCCTTAACACGGATCAATCGTCCTGTCCCCCTCAGCAGAAAAACAGCCCCAAAGCATGATGTTTCCACCCCCATGCTTCACAGTAGGTGTGGTGTTCTTGGGATGTAACTCAGTCTTCTTCTTCCTCCAAACACGACAAGTTGAGTTTATACCAAAATGGATACATAGATGATACAGCAGAGGATTGGGAGAATGTCATGTGGTCAGATGAAACCAAAATAGAACTTTTTGGTATAAACTCAACTCGTCGTGTTTGGAGGAAGAAGGATACTGAATTGCATCCCAAGAACACCATACCTATTGTGAAGCATGAAATCGTTATTTATAATTGAATCACTTAAAGTTTATTTTTCAACAAGTTTTTAGTTATTTTTATATCTTTTTTCCAAATAAGTCAAGAAAGACAACTACAAAGGAGCAATACTTTGCACTGTTATACAATTTAAAAAATCAGAAACTGATGACATAGTGCTGTATTCACTTCTTTATCTCTTTTTTTTTCAACCAAAAATGCCTTGCTCTGATTAGGGGGTACTTGAATTAAAAAAAAAATTCACAGGGGGTACAACACTGAAAAAATGTTGAGAACCACTGCCCTAGGGGACCGAAAGCAATGGATGTCGAGCGGGTCTAACATGATATTGTGAAAGTCCAATCCATAGTGGATCTAACATAACCGTGAGAGTCCAGTCCAAAGTGGATCTAATACAGTAGCGAGAGTCCCGTCCAAAGTGGAGCCAGCAGGAAACCATCCCAAGCAGAAGCGGATCAGCAGCGCAGAGATGTCCCCAACCGATACACAGGCGAGCGGTCCATCCTGGGTCCCGACTCTGGACGAGCGGTCCATCCTGGGTCCCGAATCTGGACAGCCAGTGCTTCATCCATGGCCACCGGACCGGATCCCCTCCACAAGGGAGAGGGGGACAGAGGAGAAAGAGAAAAGAAACGGCAGATCAACTGGTCTAAAAAGGGGGTCTATTTAAAGGCTCGAGTATACACATGAGTTTTAATATGAGACTTAAATGCTTGTACTGAGGTAGCATTTCGAACTGTTACCGGGAGGGAATCCCAGAGTATTGGAGACCAAATAGAAAACGCTCTATAGCCCGCAGAATTTTTTTGGGGCTCTGGGAATCACTAATAAGCCGGAGTCCTTTGAACGCAGATTTCTTGCCGGGACATACGACACAATACAATCGGCAAGATAGGCTGGAGCTAGACCGTGTAGTATTTTATACATACTTTAAGTAGTAAAACCTTAAAGTCACATCTCAAGTGCACAGGAAGCCGGTGCAGGTGAGCCAGTATAGGCGTAATATGATCAAACTTTCTTGTTCTTGTCAAAAGTCTAGCAGCTGCATTTTGTACCAACTGTATGCTAGACATAGGGAGGCCCGAAAATAATACATTACAGTAATTGAGACAAGAGGTATACGAACGCATGAATAATGATCTTAGCGTCGCTAGTGGACAAAATGGAACAAATTTTAGTGATGTTACGGAGATAAAAGAAGGCCATTTTAGTAACACTTTTAATGTGTGACTCAAATGAGAGAGTTGGGTCAAAAATAATACTCAGATTCTTTACCGAGTCACCTTGTGTAATTGTTTGGTTGTCAAATGTTAAGGTGGTATTATTAAATAAGTGTCAGTGTCTAGCAGGACTGATAATCAGCATTTCCGTTTTCTTAGCGTTGAGTTGCAAAAAGTTAGTGGACATCCATTGTTTAATTTAATTTAAGACAAGCCTCCAGCTGACTACAATTTGGCTAATCAATCAATCAAGCTACCTTTCGACCATTGTGTGTGACCACAGTTCTCTTTCCACCTGGGCTGCTGGACTAGTGGAAAATAGTCTACATTGTATATCTGTAGTCTGGCAGATACCACCAAAGCTGTCCTGCGACATGTGCTGTCTATGAAGCAAAGTCATTTGACAACAGCTACCACCTTCTTGCCCTGAAAAACAACGGCAGCCTAGTAATTCTATCACAAGGCACAAGGAAGGTTTGATTCCATAATCATGTTTGTTTTTAAATCTATGTACAGTATATATTAGCAGTTATTTTTTTATTTTCTCTGTTTTGTCAAATGTATTTTAGCATTGTGTTGAGTGCTAAATAAATATATTTTTTTATTATTAGACGATGATGATGATGATGATGTCCAGAGTGTACCCCGCCGCTCCAGCACCCCCCGCGACCCCGAAAGGACAGGCGGCAGAAAATTGAAAAATGTGTGTGTGTTTATATATACGTATACATATATCTATATATATATATATATATTGTGTGTGTGTGTGTGTGTGTGTGTGTGTGTGTGTGTGTGTGTGTGTGTGTGTGTGTGTGTGTGTGTGTGTGTGTGTGAGTGTGTGTGTGGACATATATAATTTATTATATATATATTTATTTATATAAATACATTTTATATATATGTATATATTTATAGGGACCTTTGTCATACCAGCACACACAATATGACACAAAATCAGTACCCAATGTACCAGATTTATCCCAATGAGTACCATAACAATTTAATTTATGAAGAAAGGTGTAGAGTAAGTAATAAAATGCACAGGTTGTATGCTATAAAGGTTTTTATCAGAAATAGAAGAGTGTGTAAAAGTTAGAGATTACCTCAGTAGAAGCATTTAAGTCCCATCTTAAAACTCATTTGTATACTGTAGCCTTTAAATAGACCCCCCTTTAAGACCAGTTGATCTGTCGTCTCTTTTCTGCTCTGCCCCCCTCTCCTTCGTGGAGAGGGGATAGGGGAACAGATTAGGTGACCACAGATGAGGTGCTCCCTGTTCAAAGTCTGGACCAGTGGTCAGGGATTTTGGGCCTGATGAAAATAATCTTTACAGGGCCCCCAACACATAATTTCATATAATTTCATCATCATTAGGGCCCTCTCTGGGCCCCCTCCATCATGGGTCCCTAGAATCCGTCTCCTTTACCCCCCCTTTTCGGCGCCCCTGTCCGTGGTGGAACAGTCATCTGCGGTCCCCTCCAAGGTTTCTCATTGTAGACCATTGGGTTGAGTTTTTCCTTGCCGTGATGTGGGATCCAAGCCGAGGATGTCGTTGTGGCTTGTGCAGCCTTTGAGACACTTGTGATTTAGGGCCATATAAATCAATTTTGATTGATTGATGTGTTTAAAGTGTTTGTAAAATACCTACAATCTAGTCTAAATATTGTATCATTGTTAATCCCACTGTAAATAATAATATACGACAATTCATTGCACTGTATGATAGCTACATGTACAAAGTTTGCATTAAAAAAAAAACGCGTGGAAATCAAATAAGTACTGAAAAGATTATGATGGATTAAATGTGCTGATACTTCATTTGTCCTGTCACTAGATGGAGATGTTGACCGGTTTAAGATGGCGGCCCTACGGCTCGTCAGCGCCAATAGGCAGTCGGGGTCGATGCGGCATATCTATACAAGATATCTATGGTTACACCCCTAAAGTTTAGCACTGTTTCTTTCCATTTCGTATTCATCTTTTAACATAAAAAATATACATTTTACACTGTGCAAAAAGGCATAGTTGTAAAAAGTAGTTTTTATTTTACATAGAATATACCCAAAGCACATCCACGGGTAATAGAAATTAGGGGACTCGTCCAATAATTGTCTTGCCTTTCAACATTATTGGAGTGTCCCAATTCCTGCACAGTACTGCACACTGGGAGGCGCTGTAGGCAAATAATCCAACCTTCAACATGGAGACGATTGTAAACCAAAAAGTCATTTTTAGTCTTCGGTCAAATTGTATTCTAATATCTCTCAAACATATGTGTAATTTGTGCATGAAACAAAATAATACTAAATTTCTGCAATTTTTGTCTTTTTTACTTCGAAGGGGCTGTTTGCAACTTGCTCACGGTTGATGTTACCTTATATTTGTATTAGTGGTTTAACAAGACATATATTTTTTAAATGACTTTATTTTTCACAATGACTAGTTATATTGAATAAAAAATTGCTCATCGGCCGAAATAATTTATCTCACATTAAGGCTTGCCACTCACCGCTGTCTCCCGTGCACGAAAAGGGAGGGTATGCACATGTAATGAATGACAGTCAAGGTGATTTTTGGTAAACATCACTGCCTAACTCCTTAAGAGATTGTGCTGGACATCAAATTGACAACGTGGGCTTCAAACCCAGTGTCCAGCACACTCGGCTTTTATTCGGTGGACCCAGGTTGCAAACAGGCTCTTTAACCCCCAAAATACTTTACATACATAAAAAAGTTACTGAAATATACAGGTAATGTACAAAATCTGTAAAAGTTTGACACAAGATGTTCACAGTACTGCATGGAGGGAAATTTTAGTGTCTAAGGAGGACAATAAGAGGAAATAACACAACCACAGGTCTTGGATCTGTCCCAAACTGTGCGCCAATTGACATGCAAGTCCAGCCCTTTGTAGATTTCCCTTTAAATAGTGTTTTTTGTGTAAACTGTATGTTGTGACCCCTTTCTTGCTACACAATCTGGGCCTTGTGCACCAAGGAGGCATGCGGGCTAAGCATGGTGGGGCTGGGAGTTGCTTTGAACCTTATGGTGCCGTTTATGAGCTGGTAGCCCGTCTCAGATACCTGCGAGCTGCTGGTCACGCTCTCTCTGTCGCCAGGGTGCTCTCGCCTGCCTGGACCCCCGAGGCCTTCATCTACCTTGTCCTCATCGGCCATCACGGGCGGATAGCTGCAGCTCAGGGAGGAGTGCTGCTGGGAACGGGTGGCGCTGGTGGGCCTCGAGCACCCTTCGGCCGAGCCATTTAGCTCCCCAACGACCTCCGTCGACGATTGGACGACAGGCAGCAATGGTGGGACAAGAGGAGGATGCAGGTGGTATTCCTGCTGCAAAGGTAAAAAAAAAAACATCTTATGCAATATCCACAATGATTCAGACATATTTAAAGGTTTGTTCACACTTGTCATGTTTGGCTCAGTTCAATGGAACTCTGGCGCTTTGCTGTGTTAGTACAATTCGTTGGATCAAGGTTAACACGATCATCCAAACTTTGGTGTCCACCGAACAAGCATAAACAGAGATGAGTATCATCCCACTCGCAGTTCAGTTCACTTGCGCTTGACCAAAGCCACACACCATTGCTAAATTGACAACAAAATGCATGAATAAATTACAAATATGGAAGAGAAATTGTGTTGTAAGGGCCCTCTCTCTGCTGTGCTGCCTCATTAAAAAGTATGGTTTAAGGCATTCTCTCTTAACCATAGAGCCATTGTTGCCCATTGTTGGTCCTCGAGCGCACCCTGGAGGGCCGCCAAAAATATCTGTTTCTCAGCTGTGGTCCGTATGGGCCGCAGGGGTACTCAGTTGTAATGCACTTTTCCACCACTTGGAGCAGTCATAAAAATCTTACACTAGTGGTTCTTAACCTTGTTGCAGGTACCAAACCCCACCAGTTTCATATGCGCATTCACTGAACCCTTCTTTCGTGATAAATAAAACATTTTTTTTTTTTTTTCCAAATTCAAGGTAAAGGTATATGTTTCTTTTACTGGGGAACAAAAGGAAGCGTGCGTGAACATCTCGTTGTTCAAAGAACAAAACCAACACAGTGCATGAACTTACAACAAATTACACACCTGAAAATAAGATGGAAAATTAGAGGGAACATTGTTTGGGGGTATCCTTAATAAGCCAATAGGGAGAAGTTTTTATTTACACGATTAGTCGGGTGTGTTTTGACCTCCGCAAACCCCTGAGGCCGACTCACCGAACCCCTAGGGTTTGATTGAACCCAGGTTAAGAACCGCTGTCTTAAACAAAGAGAAGTTTGAGGCTAAAGTCATAAGGGCAAAAATATGACTAAAGTGGTGAAGCTGCATTTTAATTTCACATACAGGTACATTTTATTGACAGCTTATTTCAGAAACAATATTATCATCATTATTCATTATTGATACATTTAGAATGGATTTACTTTAGCGCATGATAATAGTATGTCAACTTATTTTTTATCAGTTTTTTTTCCTCCTTTTTCAGTATATTTGATTACTATTTATCTGGTAAGTAGCCTGACCTAAATCTTGATAATAGTGTTTGTGATTAATACACGGTTTCATATCATTTGACAAGGATTATCCTGTTAAACTGTGAATAAGTTAGATATCATTTTTGATTACGATCAAAAGTAAGATTACTAATTCAGTGTTAATATTTGAGTGGGACCCAGGCCTCTATGTAGGGAAAAAGTTAGGCCTTAAGGTCAAACGATTTAGAACCCCAGGTTTAGAAGCTTTTTGTGACATCAGTGTGTGAAAAAATCTGCTCAATCAAATCCTTACTTAATGTATGTACACTAAGTCAAAGTACACTTATGCCAAAGAGGGGAAAAAACACAAGTCTCACTGAAATAATTGGAAAGTATATAAATTTCCTTAAAATTAATGAATACAAATGAATCAATGTTTATTTTTGTAGTCCTAAATCACAAGTGTCTCAAAGGGCTGCACAAGCCACAACGACATCCTCGGTTCAGAGCCCACAATCTAACATTGCTCTTGAATTGTAGTCGCAGAGGATATATAAAAAATAAAATCTGGCCTAGATACAAATGATGATAACCCAAAATTGTGCTGCACAACCTTTTGAAACAACTATTGCAATCAAGCACTTCCTTTAACTGTCAATGAAGCGTATTTTGGCCTGCTCTAAATGAGTAAACCTGTCCAGCGTTCTCAGGTTTGATAGAAGCCTTTGCCAAACTAGTTAATTCAATCCTTCCCACATACTGTATGTTCATTATGATTTAAATCAGGTTTCATAGAAGTTCACTTCAGAACATTCTGATGTTTAGCCTTTACCTTTTGTTGCCAGCAATGTAAAGAGTGGATTTGAATAAGGAACTAATCCGTTGGAATTTAAATAAACGTTTATTAATGTTACAATTATAATTTATTAAAAATACAATTTGACATACTGTATTTGTATTTTGCAAGTTGTCTGGCGTAGTGTTAAAGCTCACAGCTTTTCAATATTGTGTAATGTCAGCAATTGTCTTACAAGAAAATTCACTCTATAATTGGTGGTGGTAACCGTGGTAAACTACCATGGTAGCTACAGCTGCTCCTGGTGTAGACTTGAATGTTATATGGGTGCCACTCCTGCAGAACTAAGCGCCATCTGTGTACGAACCCTAAAAAAATAGTCGGAACACGCTACTGCCGTAGAAGATTACTCTCCAAGGTAATTGGCATCGGTAAAGTGTTATCAGTAGCCAGAGGAGTCTGTTCAGTGCTAGACTGCTTCATCCCAAGTGCAGGACCAATAGACTGAAAAACTCCTTTGTCCCACACGCCATTAGATTGTACAACTGCTCTCTAGGGGGGAGAGGGCTACAAAGATGACAGGTTATATTCTTATTTTACTGTTATATTTTTATTCTCATTGTTGCTTTTTAATTTTATTGTAATTGTAATATTTTTCAATTTTGTTTCAACTTATTCCACCATTATTTACTTTTTACTTTTTAAATTCAATCTCAATTCTGTATAGACTGCTGCTGGAATTTAAATTTTTCTGAGGGAACTCTCCTGAAGGAATCAATAAAGTACTATCTATCTATCCAGATGCTGTTCATTGTATTGCTTACTCCATCAAAACGACTGTAGTTGTAAGTATTAGTACATTCTGTTGTATTGATTTTAATACAATATTTCTTATCAAAACGTTTTTTTTCTTTATAAAAGGCACGTTACAGTAAAATTGTGCTGTTTTAAATTATTTAATTCATTTCAATGGGCATCGTTGATTTCAGATATACATGTTTTGAGTTAAGAGCTCTGTCACAGAACCAATTAAGCCCATTCGTTGATGTTCTACTATGTACCTACTATGTTTTTTTCTCTGTATGCTTCATTTAAACAGAGTTGAGCTGGCCTGCTGGATTTGTCTAATAGAACATGAGTAGTTCTTGCAAAATCCACTGTTTTATGTTACTTCAGTGACCATTGTGGGTTTCTCTTTCTTTTAGAGAAGGGTGCCAAATGTTGTCCACATCTGTATGTTCTTTACTGGTGTCATGACAAAACTAAGAGCATTTACACCAAAACGAAGCTCACCAAAGTGCGCACCAAGGGCCTGATCAACCAAAGGTTTGCAAGTACGAAAACATGGGCAAACTTTATAGCACACGCAAAGCTGATCTACTAAGCTTGTGCGCACAGGATTGCATCTGTTAAATTAGTAAACTAGTGAACACAATCCATCTAGTGTGTCTGTCTTCATGTATATGCAGATACAGATGATCAGAACACCCACAATACTGGTAAGAGGAGATGCAAAGATAATCATTTAGCATTTGCAATGTGAATCATCAAGACTGAAACTGTTCTGTAGCTGCTGTTTGGCGTTTATATTTAGCACATTATGAATGTACTTGCAAAGTAACACACAAATGGCTGCGAGAAAGGGGGCGATCACTGCAAAGCCAGACGAAGTGAGAATTCTCCATACATAGCCCAGAAAAGGTGGTACATTTTATATTTGTGTGCTGCATTATAAAACGCCACAGGATGGACCATATGATGCCATAAATGGTAAATGGGTTGTACTTGTACAGCGCTTTTCTACCCCTTTTTAAGGAGCCCAAAGCGCTTAAAAAGTACTTCCACATTCGCCAATTCACACACACATTCACACACTGACTAAATGTGGAAGGAAATGAGTGTTTCTATGGTGACAGCCGTTATAAATGCAAAATCACCATTTAAATAGGGCAGTCTGCATCACTTTTGCACTGGTCACCAATTGTACACACAGTCTTAGCATATCAACTGCAAAACGTCCACTAATTTTACAGTTGGCACACGCTATTTAGTATGTGTATTGTGGATCTTAGCAGATCAGGCCCAAAATATTTTTATTTTTTATTTTTGGTCTGAACCAGATTACTGAACTTTAGTCGAGAGTATCACTTGTACTGAAATGATTACCCCCTGAGTCAATCACCTGCATCCTGTCTGGGGATGAAACCTCAGAGGTGCCCTGAATGAGAGTCGAGAGTGTTAGCCAAAGAGGTAAAAACCTAAGCTGTGAGCGTATTGTCCAGCTCAACTCAAGGCGTCAAGAGAGTGAGCATCTGTTCTAAACGCATTGTTAGTGATCCCATACCAGAGATATGTTGCTGTCCCTCACATATGTTTCCACCCTCATTCGGCTCTCCTCATCCCGGTCCAGCGGCCTTTCTCTGCCCCTTTGTGAGTTGTTGTGCAGGACGGGTCGACCCAGGTAGTCGTAGGGTCCCCCTCCGACCCTTCCACACGAGAGAGTGGAGCGGCTGTCGCGACTCTGAGCCAGCTCCTACCAGCACGGGAAAAGACAGTGATGAACTGAGGTTCTCCTCAACCGTGAAACTATGGAGTTAAAGTTTGCTCCAATGGACTGACCCCGAGAGAGGACATGCTGGTCCTCACGGTTCCCTCCACCCTCAGCGGGATGCTCTCCTCCGTCTGCAACGACAGGAAACAGACATACTTAAGTCGCAAACTTGCTCCAGTCACACTTTCCCTTTTCCTCTGAGAGACAAAGTAGGTTGAAACGACAGCAATATCTCATATGTCATCCCAGAATGGTTATATAGCGCCACATTATCTCTTTATCGTTAAAGAGAGAAAAAACAATGAATGAAGCCTTGATCTGATGTATGAGACCCTGCTGGCTTGTGGATCAGCACCGCAAAGGCAGAACTGGGTTAAGAATTAAGATGAGAACAACAATAATTGAGAAAGGAACACGTACCGCTCCTCTTGCATCTGTGCTGACTGAGTTCATCCTCCTGAAAGATGCTTGGCGGGACATAGTGCTTATTTCCTCCCTGAACAATAATAAAACCAAGCAATAAGGATGTGTTGTGTTCTTCCATACACTCACTATTAGGTACACCTAGTAGCAAGTGGACCTAATGGTGTGACCAGTGCATCATGTCATACTTCTTCTCAGTCAGCTGCCTCTTCAACATCTTGTTCTTCTTTTTGTGGTGGCAGGTGACACAGATGACAATGACCAGCATCAGGATGAGCAGCGCCCCGGCGATGGCACCCACGATAATCATGATCTTGTTCTCCATCGCCGTCTGACTCGCGGGAGACTCTGCCGCAGCGGATGGAAAGCAGAGAGTTTAGCGGCGGTGTTTGCATGACGGGTCAAAGGGTGACCTGTTGATCCACCTGCTACGGAAATTTCCACCTCCGCCGTGACCACTCCCACTGCGTTCTTCGCCAGGCACTGGTAGGTGCCAGCGTCTGACTTGATGAGGGGGCGCCCGAATTCAAGGGTTCCATTGGGATGAGAGATCACTCCCTCGGGCAACTTGTCACCCAGTCTGCAAACACAACAAACCCACACTTTTATTTTTAAAACACAAAAGTGGAACAGAACTGATCTCTTTCTATGGTATTGATAGTTCCAGACATGAATAACAAGTTACATCAAGAAAGTAACTCAACATGTCAGAAGAGAAGCAAGAAAAAATAGAGCTTATAGAATCATACATCTTCTCAATGTCCATTACTGTTGTATTCTACAATAGTTGCAATATTTTCTTTGTGTATATCTTTATATATATATATATATATATATATATATATATATATATATATATATATAGGTTTTTTTCACTTCCTGTGTTTTAAGTGTCACCATTAGACCATATATGGTCTAATGCAGTGATGAAAGAAATAAAAGGAAGTGAAAAAGGTGACAAAAAAACTACTAATACTTTTATAAAAATGAGCAAAAACAATAAGAAAAATATAAATAAATGACAATGTATAACGTGTGAAATGTTGAAAATAAAGTAAATAAATTATTTTATTAGTAAAATAAAGATACAGTAGATATTAACCTTCAGGGAACATACAAATTAAATTATCCTCAGAGCCAAATAGGACATACAGTGAAAACATTTTGAAGGGCAGTAGGATTTATTATTATTTACATTTTTTAAATTTGTTTTGCTCAAATTTCTTAATAAACATTAGTCCTGAACAAAATATCAAGCCTTTGTTTTTGATTATTTTGAAGGCCTTTTGATCAGATAATGTCACAGGTTTAAATTAGAAAAATAAGTTGCTATGCAAATGTGTAAAATATTATTATTTATACTAACTGTGATATAATTTGATCCAAAGGCTTTCAAAAGTTTTAAAATAAAAAATATGTTTGGTATTTTTGTTTCGGCTCGAAGTTGGGGGGGGGCAAACAAAATATTAATCCAAAATATCTATGTTGTTCATGCTGACCCACATTACTGGAGGGAGGAGATGCAAATGTAATCATTAAGCGCTTGTAATGGGATTCATCAAGACTGGTACTGTTCTGCGGCTGCTGTTTTGCATCACATTAAGGGAAAAAAATGAAGCGGTTATATGTACTGTTTGTTTTCGGGGTATTGCCGAATAACTACCAGTGTATCATAAGCCTGTGAAAGCATTGGACATTGATATTTTAAAACTTAACATGTAAAAACCCTCTTATTATCTATAATGGAGTAACACACCAAAAATTATGGAAAAAATACAGCAGAAATTGACTAAAAACTCAGCCTTTAAAAAATCACATAAGGAAAATAAAAATAGATAGAACTGGTAATAAATATAAAATATAATATGTTTAAATAAGTAATGGTATTAAAGGGGAGCTGCACTTTTTTGGGGAATTTTGCCTATCATTCAAAATCATTATGAAAGAAAAGACGATAGATAGAATTTTTTTTTTGTAATGCTGTCTAACTTGTAAATACAAGTCCGCTTACAGTAGAGCCAATGGGAACTCCTCTATTTCGCCCATAAAACCCAATAAATAACCATTTAAAAACCGCCAACAATACTACATATACATGACTTGACTCGTGACTTCAATATTAACCAAGTATTACTGATATTGTTACTATAAGCGCTAACACAACCAAACTATTTATAGTGACACCGTGATCACTTCTGTGTGTGCCTATGTTTAAATCATCGAATGGTCTGCTGCTTTCTCGCTTCCTTGCTCCCTATAAGGTTATTCTAAATCATAAATCATGCATCTCACCTGGACTGAAGAAGTCTGAACATTGATTGATATTCCGACAAGTTGGTATCACTTTGACAGCCATTTAGGATCCAAAACTGGGGAAGACGACATGAAAAGTGTTTCCCCCGCTCTCCCACACTGTTTCTTTGTGAAGATTATGAGTCCTTCTTCACCTAAATAAGAATATATGAACATCCAAGCAGTCGGCATCCTAATGACAGCAGACTTTACACAATAAGTGATGAAGAAGAAAAAAAAACACAAAACGCGATGGATTTTTTAAAATAATGTTAATGCATATACCTCAAATGATCAAAATACAAAGATATTAAATATTTTTTATAAATGTGCCTGTTACTGCATTACATATATACTTACATTATGTATATAAAACCTTAATTGGAGGTGTTTGGATGTTTTCTAAGGGCTTTATAGGCAGAATACAGCGGCTTCTATAGGCTTCATTGTAAGTGAACTTTTGATTTAATATTTAGAATGCAAAAAAAAATAATATACGTCGTCATGTCTTTTATAATGAATAGGAAACATTTCAAAAAAGTACAGTTCCCCTTTAAGGATAAATGAATGAATAAATAGATACTCCAGTGACAGAAATGCGCCAAAAAATTAAATGTTCATTAAATGTATCGCAAAGTGCTTCGTTAAAAAACAACATTAGAAATAAACAAAAGCCATCCAACCCCACCCACACTCTGTCCCAGATCACCAATCAGGCCAACCAACACACCCAACACAAGCACAGCTGAAACAAAGCTGTGCACAAAAAACACTGCAATGTTCTGTATTTACTGCATGCCACAAAATACAACTTGAATATGTTTTGGCACAAAAAACATAGCAATGCACATTATAAGACGACCACAATATTCTACCTACTCACTTACTCAGTGGCCTAGTGGGTAGAGTGTCCGCCCTGAGATCGGTAGGTTGTGAGTTCAAACCCGGGCCGAGTCATACCAAAGACTATAAAAATGGGACCCATTACCTCCCTGCTTGGCACTCAGCATTAAGGGTTGGAATTGGGGGTTAAATCACCATAAATGATTCCTGGGCGCAGCACCGCTGCTGCCCACTGCTCCTCTCACCTCCCAGGGGGTGACTGAGGGTGATGGGTCAAATGCAGAGAATAATTTCGCCACACCTTGTGTGCGTGTGACAATCATTGGTACTTTAACTTTTTAACTTTAACAATGCATCACCTGTCATGGTCTATTTTGGTGGCAGCCCAATTCTCCCTAGTGGGGAAGATGTTTAAAAACAGTTTCCTTCTAAATGTCACCAATGACCTATTCACAAAAAAAGCAAGCACTTGCACTTCCTTCTACTGTTTCCTGTATCATTTCGGCAGTTTTCCATTCCCCCCCATCTCCTGCCGGCCTTCCCGACATTCACGGAAGCACATAAGCAGGGATTGCTTCACCCAACGTCTGTTATTGACAAAGCCAACTGGTTTTACTCGCCACGTGTGCGTGAGGTTGACGGTCTTGTTTGCATGCTTTGACTCAAGGCGTGTTGTTGCTGAGAACAGCGTTCCTAGTAGATCACCAGGAGCCAGCGAGCCTTTTTTCACCTCGCCTCACAATAAGGGGCACACATTGATTTTTGTGGAACCAAACACCATCGTCGGACACACCTTGATGACGTTTTAAAACCCCTAAATTGAGCAAGCCAAAGATGACTCCCTCTCCTTGTATGTCGTAGATACAAGCAAAACAAAGCCAAATCTGTCATTTTCCACTGAGTCAGTAGAATGTTTTGAGAGAGTCTCACCTCTGCTTTCCGAAGGTCAACTGAAGGGCATGATTTCCACGACTTTGGCGATGGCGAGCATTAAAATATACTCTAACCGGGCCAGCATTAGGTACATCTCTGTTGGATGCAATGACTTCAACACAAGAGTAGTGACCTAAATTATGATATAAAATGGCCATTAATTCTATTATTTTTAGATATTTTCCCATCAATAAGTAGTTTGCAGTAGTGGCGATATACAGCTATATGACTGTGAATGACATTTGCAGCACCACCTACAGTATGTGTGGTGGTCAAAACCCATTGGAAGACAACTAACACATCAATATGTGTAATCATGACACCAGGTGTCCACACCAGTTAATTATTTTTATTTAAATTAAACGCTATAATGTGGGGGAATCGAGCAAAAAAAGCACAATGTTAAAAAAACAAAGCTGAAACATTTTACAAATATATAGATATATGCAGCTGAGATAGTCTCCAGCTCCCCCTGCAACCCCAAAAGGGATAAGCAGTAAAAAATGGATGGATGGATGTCACTCTTGAAAGCCTTTTTTACAACATTCAAATATACAGAAATATTAAAATGGAGTGCATCCCTTAAAGTTGAACTACAATTTTTTTGAATTTTTGTCTATTGTCCACAATCCTTATGTTAGACAAGCACACACGTTTTCCTTTTTTTAATGTATTCTAACCCCTAAATAAACACTACCAAGAGTCAGCTAACAATGAAGGTATAAAAAAGATAGGCGCAAACCAGCGTCTTTTCGTGTCTTTCTCCCGTTCTTCGGGTCTAAGTTGACCAATTTGAAAAAACTTTCTACAATATAGCTGAGAGATGATGATTTATATTATGGAATTCACTTTTACCAACTCAGAGGCAATGAGTGTCAATAGTTGGAAAAGACGGGTATTTCTCTGTGATTACGGCTCCGCAAAAAGTAGTTAGTAGGCGTCAATGCTTATAATAACAATAGCCACGTGTACATGGACATGTTCATTTGTTCAATCTGATCATCATTCGGATTACAATGTTTGTCGTACATTACAAATTAGAATGTTTTTAAAAAAGAAAGAAAAACGTGGTCTTGTCTTGCATAGGGATAGTGAATGACAGGCAAGATTCCAAAAAAGTGCATTTTTCTTAAAAAAAATTCTGTATATGGCCCTTGGTAAAAAAAAAAGTTTGCATAAATCAATGGCTAATGAAAAGTTGCTGCATTTTCTTATCTAACATGTGTTTTACTTGATGCCAGCCATGTTTTTTAATCAATCTTGCTTAAATTTGACACGTGTAGTCTTGTTAGTCCCTTAAAAGTTTGTACCGAAATTGGCGTTGATTGGGCTTAACATTCTAAAGTTACAGTTGGAGAACTGTGTGAGAAAATTCCCGCCAATCCATATTATGGGGTTTGATAACAGCGCCACCATTTGGTGTATTTGTCAGAAAAATAATTGCACATTTAGCGTAGTGGAGGTGCACATTTTGACGGATGTTTACTCTTTTGTGTGTAACCCTTTAGGTGTAGAAGATTACACAAATAAGAAATAAGGACGCTGAATGTGATGACTCAGACAATTTTTTGCAATATTTTTAATACCTCATGTTGGGTTGGGTTCTCAGATTCGATCTTTTGTCTATTAAGTTGTACATAGGGAAAATGGTGTAATCACGTCAGAGTTTACTGGAAAGGTAACTGTGACCAGACATTGAGTAAGCAGACAGTGAGATTAGGAGGTGGAGTCAACAGTACCTGGCCCAGGTGAAGATTTGCGGTTTGGGATTTCCTCCACTCAAACACCTCAGGGTTGCCTGCTCCAAGTCCACATACCAGTCTCCATTATAACCCGACACCTCAGGATCAGGAGGATCTGAAACGGATAAATATGGGCTACTTTAGCACAACACGAGTGAATGCAATTCAAGGATTATGTTTCACTCATTCAAAAATTCACACTCACAATGAACCACCAGCTTGTTCTGGAGCCTCCGAAGGCCTCCTGCCTGAGTTGGATGCCACACCAGACAGTCCAACTTTTTCCCGTTCATGCTCCTCAGAGGGTGCAGGGAGTAATGGGTGGAGACAGCACCGTTCTCCGATGAACGGTTCACCGATTGGCCACTCAGCTCAGTGTCCCAGGACAACAGGGGCGGAGGGCGGGCTACTGCGCGGCAGGAGGCCGCCTGGCCAAAAGGCTGCCCCTCAACCAGAATGATGGGGTCCAGGGAGGAGATGGGGACAGCTGGAGGAAAGAGAGGAATATATATATATATATATATATATATATATATATATATATATATATATATATATATATATATATATATATATATATATATATATACACACACACACATATATACATACATCTATATATATATGTGTATCTATATATATGTATATATATATACATACATCTATATATATATGTATATATATATAGATGTATGTATATATGTGTGTGTGTGTGTATACATATATACATATAAATACATATATAATACAAACCCAGTTTCCATATGAGTTGTGAAATTGTGTTAGATGTAAATATAAACGGAATGCAATGATTTGCAAATAATTTTCAACCCATATTCAGTTGAATATGCTACAAAGACAACATATTTAATGTTCGAACTGATAAACATTTTTTTTTTTTGCAAATAATCATTAACTTTAGAATTTGATGCCAGCAACATGTGACAAAGAAGTTGGGAAAGGTGGTAATAAATACTGATAAAGTTGAGGAATTCCCATCAAACACTTTTTTGGAACATCCCACCGGTGTGCAGGCTAATTGGGAACAGGTGGGTGCCATGAATGGGTATAAAAGCAGCTTCCACGAAATGCTAAGTAATTCACAAACAAGGATGGGGCGAGGGTCACCAATTTGTAAGCAAATTGTCGAACAGTTTTAGAACAACATTTCTCAACGAGCTATTGCAAGGAATTTAGGGATTTTACCATCTACGGTCCGTAAAATCATCAAAAGGTTCAGAGAATCTGGAGAAATCACTGCACGTAAGCGATGGTATCACGGACCGTTGATCCCTCAGGCAGTACTGCATCAAAAACAGACATCGGTGTGTAAAGGATATCACCACATGGGCTCAGGAACACTTCATAAAACTACAGTTGGTTGCTACATCTGTAGGGGCAAGTTTAAACTCTGCTATGCAAAGCAAAACCCATTTATCAACAACACCAAGGAACACCGCTGACTTTGCTGGGCCCGAGCTCATCTAAGATGGACTGATGCAAAGTGGAAAGGTGTTCTGTGGTCTGACGAGTCCACATTTCAAATTATATTTGGAAACTGTGGACGTGGTGTCCTCCGGAACAAAGAGGAAAATAACCATCCAGATTCTTATAGGCGAAAGTTCAAACAACAGCATCTGTGATGGTATGGCGGTACATTATTACCCAAGGCATGGGTAACTTACACATCTGTGAAGGCACCATTAATGCTGAATGGTCCATACATGTTTTGGAGCAACATACTGTATGTTGTCATCCAAGCAACATTATCATGAACGCCTCTGTTGTGTTACAACAGAGTGGTTTCGTAAAAAAAAGAGTGCAGGTACCTTCCTGGCCCGCCTGCAGTCCAGACCTGTCTCAAATGTGTGGCGCATTATGAAGCGTAAAATACGACAGCGGAGACCCCAGACTGTTGAACGACTAAAGCTCTATATAAAAAAAGAATGGGAAAGAATTCCACTTTCAAAGCTTCAACAATTAGTTTCTTCAGTTCCCAAACGTTTATTGAGTGTTGTTAAAATAAAAGTTGATATAACACAGTGGTGAATATGCACTTTACCAACTACTTTGGCACGTGTTGCAGCCATGAAATTCCAAGGTTAATTATTAAAAAAAATAAAGTTTATGAGTTTGAACATCAAATATCTTGTCTTTGTAGTGCATTCAACTGAATATGGGTTGAAAAGGATTTGCAAATCATTGTATTCCGTTTATATTCACATCTAACACAATTTCCCAACTCATTGGGAAACGGGGTTTGTATATATATATATATATATATATATATATATATATATATATATATATATATATATATATATATATATATATATATATATATATATATATATATATAAACATATAAATATACTGTATTTATACATATTTACATATGCATACCCTACATATATGAGAGTAAAAAGTATTTGATCCCTTGCTGAATTTGTTGGTTTGCCCACTAATAAAGACATGATCATTCTATATTTTTAATGGTGGATGTATTTAAACATGGTGAGATAGAATATAAAAAACAAAATCCAGAAAATAACTTTAAGGAATATATTTTAATTTATTTGTATTTCATTGAGGGAAAAAAGTATTTTATCCCCTAGTGTGCATTAGGATTTCTGGCTTTCACAGAGCAGTTAGACACTCCCATTCAACTTGGGAATTGAAGACACCTGTTCTAACTAATCACCTATATAAAAGACACCTGATCAGAGACTCAGACAGATTCCAAGCTCTCCAACATGGGTAAGACAAAATAACTCTCTCAGGACCTCAGAGACAGGATTGTTGACCTGCACAAATCTGGAATGGGCTACAAAAACATTAGCAAAATGCTGGGAATCAAAGTAATAACCATTGGTGCAACTGTTAGAAAATTTAAAAAGTATACCATGACCATCAACGGACCTCGATCTGGTGCTCCACAGAAGATTTCACCTCGTGGGGTTGCAATGATCATGAGAACTGTGAGAAATCGTCCTGCAACCACTCAGCAGGAGTTAGTGAATGACCTTAAGGCAGCTGGGAACACAGTCACCAGGAAAACAGTTGGCAACACTTTGCGACGGAATGGGTTAAAATCCTGCAGTGCCCAAAAGGTACCCCTGCTTAAGAAGGCACATGTGGAGACCCGCCTAAAGTATGCCAATGATCACCTCAAAGATGCACAAAGTGATTGGGAGAAGGTTCTATGGTCAGACGAGACCAAAATTTAACTATTTGGCCTAAACTCTACACGTCGTGTGTGGAGAAAGAAAAATGCTGCCTGTGACCCAAAGAACACTGTGCCCACCATCAAGCATGGAAGTGGAAGCATTATGTTTTGGGGGCCTTTCTCTGCCAAGGACACAGGGCTACTACACCACATCAGTGGGAAGATGGATGGAGCCATGTACCGTGCAGTCTTGAGGAACAACCTCCTCCCCTCTGCCAGGAAGCTGAAAATGGGCTGTGGTTGGGTCTTCCAGCATGACAACCATCCAAAGCATACAGCAAAGGCAACAAAGGAGTGGCTCAAGAAGAACCATATTAAGGTCATGGAGTGGCCCAGCCAGTCTCCGGACCTCAATCCTATTGAAAATCTATGGAGGGAGCTGAAGGTCCGAGTTGCCAAGCGACAGCCCGCCAACCTGAATGATCTCGAGAGGATCTGCAAAGAAGAGTGGGCCAAAATTTCCCCTGATATGTGTGCTAACCTTGTGGTTAACTACCACAAAACGTGTGACCGCTGTGCTTGCAAGCAAAGGCTTTGCCAACAAGTATTAACTGCTTTTGTCTAGAGGGATCAAATACTTATTTCCCTCAATAAAATACAAATGAATTAAAATAAATTCTTGAAAGTTATTTTCTGGATTTTCATTTTGATATTCTGTCTCTCCATGTTAGAATACATCTACCATTAAAAGTATAGAATGATCATGTCTTTATTAGTGGGCAAACCAAAAAATTCAGCAAGGGATCAAATACTTTTTACTCTCACTGTATATTTATATGTATATATATATATATATATATATATATATATATATATATACACACATATATACATATGTATATATACATATGTATATATATATATATATATATATATATATATATATATATATATATATATATATATACATATATATACACATATATGTATATATATACATATACATACACGCATATAAATACATATATATGCACATACATATACATACACCTATATATAAATATAAATATTTATATACATATATACATATATATATACACACACAAATATATACACATATATATAGATATGTACAGTATATATACATATTTATATATATATTTATAGACATATACATATCTATATATATACATATGTATGTTAATGTACATACATATATATACACATATACATTATATGTACATATATACGCATTTATACACACATTGCTGTACACCTATGTACATATTCATATAAACCAATACATATATATATATATATATATATATATATATACACACACACACACGTATACATACACACATATATACATACATATATATATACACACATATATACATGTATACATGCATACATACATACAAAATAAGAAATAGACTCACTCCACACCGTGAGCGACATCGCTCTGTCAAAGTTTCCCGCTGGGAAGGTGCTGATACGGCAGATGTACGTCCCCTCGTCTGAGACCTCTGTGCTCATGACCACCAGAGACGAGTCCACAGTGGGGTCACTGCTTTTGAACCGCACGCGCCGAGACCACATCCCAAATGCTACGAGTTACGAGGTTAGGGAGAATCACAAAATACTCTCATTATTTGTTAACATAATTTTCCAGCCCAATTGTTTGTTTTTTTACTGGCCTGTGGCATATTGTTATAAAAAAATTAAACACAAAAAAATATAACAATACCAGGGATTGAAAAAAGATTACAAATAGCCCCTTATCTTTCAATTTTTGCACGTGGAGCTATCTATACCTGTCTGGCCGTTTGAGTGATGAGCGGTGATGATCTGCTCCTTGACGCTATCTGGGGTCTCTTTGTACCATGTGACTTGCACCACCACGTTTTCCCCAGGCTCGTAGCGGCAGGGCAGGACAGTCTCGTCCTCAGCCAGGGAGAGTATGGCATCGTTGAGGGGATGCTCGACAAATTCGCAGAGCACCACTGCGACTAAATGAGCCAAAAGAGTAGTGTTAGGCAGTTCTCACACAAGGCCAATTAAACTTTGCATGAGCCAAATTCACACATTAAGTTTGCCACAATTGGCTGGTCTAAATACTCTGCGGCCAAAATAAAAGTCATTGCGTAAGCACAAACGTCAGAGTGTACTACCGGCAAAAAAGATCAAGAGATCAGGGTTCGAATCTGAGTTATAGATAACATACTCTCCATTTTCACATACTTTTTTTCATTTTTTATTAACAAACTCAAAAACATGTATCAGCCCTCAAATCATGTACTGCAAAGAGAAAAGAAAAATAGTAAAGGTACATGTTGTATTATGCATATAACAAATAACATGAAATACAACCCATATCAGGGGTCGGCAACCCGCGGCTCTTTGGTCACTCTGATGTGGCTCAGCTGCATAATCGACAACCCCCCGTTTATTTCGAGAGGTTTCCGGAGTTTGGTGCCTCTCCCGGGAATCACTCAGGGACAACATTCTCCGGTATTCACCCGGTTTACAATACTGAGTGCGTGCCGTGATGGATATACTATTAACTTCCTTTTTAACATGTTGTCCCGCCCGCTTTTACACAATGCTATCTGCTTGTCGGCCGGTCGCATGCTACACGCAGCTCTTGTCAACTCACGCACCTACCTGCAAGGCATAGTTGTTCAACAGCCATACAGGTTACACTGAGGGTTGTAATATACACAACTTTAACACTCTTACTAATATGCGCCACACTGTGGACCCACACCAAACAATAATGACAAACACATTTCAGGAGAACATCCGCACTGTAAGACAACATAACCACAACAGTACAAATACCCACAATCCCATTCATCCCTGACTCTTCCTGGCTACGTTATACACACCAGCTAGCACCAAACCCCGCCCGCCTCAAACGATGCACGGGGGGAGGGGGGTTTGGTGCTAGCGGGTGTGTATAACGTAGCCAGGAAGAGTCAGGGATGCATGGGATTGTGATATACTGCAGTAAGCTCTTCTTGGAGCTTATTGTTATTTAATGTTTTCAGTGAAAAAATTAAATCCATGTTGTCGGGATTCTCCCTTACAGTTGGGTTATGTTTTGGTTTTTCTCTGCGTTAGTTTCATTTCCTGTCAGCGCTCTTAATTTGGTTCCTTTTCCTGCATGTCTCCCTGAGGGACTTCTTGTTTCCCTCACCTATACCTGATTGGCAGTCTAACACACCTGGTGGCAATTGCCAATCAGGCTACTCTTTATACCTGCCTCTCCCTCCAGTCAGTGCTGGAGTATTGTTTGCTGTAGACTGCTTGCTGTCTCCAGTTCTCCCTGGTTCCTTTTCTCTTGTATGCTGTGAGCTATTCCCTGGTTCCTGATTCCTGTTTGCTGTTTCCTGTCTCCTGGTTCGTGTTTTACCTGCATTTTTTTGGACATTAAAACCATGTTTTCCTGCACCAAGCCTGCCATCTCTGCATCTTGGGGTTTGTCACCACAACTTCCTGACACATGTATTAGGCTTTTAATGTACTCTTTGATGTAAATTGTACAACTTGTTTCAGACCTCACTGTGGGCAAAAGAAAGCCACACACTGTCATCTATTGCCTTTGTGGCTTTTAGGGAGCTTGGACCACTTTTTAAAAAAAATAAATAATTACAGGCATAGTGCTACGTGGTAATTCTAGCACAATACTACACTCAAAATGAGGGCAAAATAACAAAAGCATATATTTATTGAATAACTCTGGAGCATTAGTAACAAAGAGATGACTGCCATATAAGGCGAATTTGATTCTTACTTAGGAAGGAAGTAGTGCGAGCAGTTTGTATTTACGCTCTGATTGGCGGCCAAAAGCTGGAGCTGGACATTTCATAGGCGTTCGGAAAGACAGATCCAGTTATGTGATTGGCCACAGGAAGATGAACTCAGCGTGGTAGGTTTAGGAAAGATGGATTCGGCCCACTGCACGTGGGGGTAGGGCAAAAACAGTGTGTATTCGCGCGGCTAAATGATATCGTTTGACATAGGGTCGGCGTTTGGAAAGATGGACCCGGTTGTGTGATTGGCCACAGAAAGATGGACTCACTTTGTGTGTCGTGAATCTACAATGAGTCCGAAAGGACGAGCTTCACAGAGCACGGGCTGAAGGAGCATGTATCGGAACCCTCGGTCTCTCTGGACAGATTCTCACTCATTTGCGCGGACTGGGCATTGGCTGAGAGCTATTGGGAAGCATAGGACGGAGTCGGCTATTATTTGGTTGCTTTGTTGGGTCTGTTCCGGTCTCTGGCTGCGCCAACAGACGATGGCGTGGAACACCGTCCAGGCCACCGCTGTGTAAATATGTGGGTGGTAAAAAGGTGTTTTAGTTATGTTTGTTTTTTTGGGCTAATTTACTGCTTTTTCTGTGTTTTTCTTTTGTAGCTGTATGTGGAAAAGGATCTGCTGAAGTGGTATCTAGTTTCATCAACTCAGTCTTTTATGTCCTTAATGTTCTCTGATGTTTCCCTCTTGTTTTCATGTGTTTTAACCTTGTTTTTTGTGGCCAATCTGTATTTTCATTGCAACCACATCATTTCTTAATTGTGGGATTAATAAAGTATATCATATCCTTAAGATTAGACTAGAGAATGATTTAAAATAGAGGAATGATTCAAAATATTCCAAAAATCCAAACCTACTGTGGGCTCGCTCCCCCTAAAACTACATTTGTATGTGTATCCTACTAAAGACCTGTAATTTCACCAATGACAGTCGCCACTTTGCCAGGAATAAATCATCAGAACAATTCAAAATAGAACCGGAAACAATCCATTAAGTCAGAGAGTGCTACGACAAGCAAACAGGATGCAGCATGAACAGCCCAGCGTGAGTTTTTACTTCCTGTAACCATCCTTAGTGGTCGAGACCACATGACGTGGATTCCGGACAAGAGTTGCTCAATGATAGGTGACAGATAAGTATGAGGGGCCGTTAGGGACATTATTCAGAATTACCTCTTACATACACTACTGAAATGCTCTCATACACACTACTGAAAAACTCCTATACACATTACTGAAATGCTCTCACATAAACAACTGAAATCTTTTTCTCTCACACACACTACTGACACACTCTCAAACACACTAGTGAAACACTCTTATACACACTACTGAAATGCTCTCACAAACAACTGAAATATTTTTTCCTCACACACACACACACACACACACACACACACACACTACTGAAACACTCTCATACACACGAGTGAAAGGTTCTCACAAATACAAGTTAATTTCTTTTACACATACTGGTGAAAAATAATTCCAGGTTTATGTATTGTTAATGAGAGTGTTTCAGGAGTGTGTGTGTGTGTGTGTGTGTGTGCGTGCGTGCGTGCGTGCGTGCGTGCGTGTGTGTGTGTGTGTGAGAAAAAGATATTTCACTTATGTGAGAGCATTTCAGTAGTGTGTATAAGAGTGTTTCAGTAGTGCGTATGAGAGTGTTTCAGTAGTATGTGGGAGAGAAAAACATTTCAGTTGTTTATGTGAGAGCATTTCAGTAGTGTATATAAGAGTATTTCAGTAGTGTGTATAAGAGTGCTTCAGTAGTGTGTACAAGAGTGTTTCAGTAGTGTGTGTGAGAGTGTTTCAGTAGTGTACGTGCGAGAAACACATTTTAGTTGTTTATGTGAGAGCATTTCAGTAGTGTATGTAAGAGGTAATTCTAAATAATGTCCCTAACGGCCCTTCATAGATAAGCGTCAGACACGGAAAATATCAGTACAAGTGAAGATATGTCGTTTGACTCGTTACTCGAGACGAGCTGTCATAGCTCGCCATGTCTGGACAGGAGATGTGGCAGCCTGCAGGAGTTCAAGTCAGACATAACATATATGAAACAGAGGCCACATTGTGACTGTAGAACATGCAGATCTATGTGAGAGATCTACTAATGCAACAAATTCCAGTCTTCGTTATATTTCTACAAATGCACTCATGTTACGATAAAGTGCACAAACAGCAATCCTGTAAATTCCCAGTCATCCTCATCCAGCAGTATTCATCCTCTGGCCCCGAGGGTGAAAGCGCCTCACACGCAAAGGTCCTGAATCACAACATCGAACGGTGGGAACGGACGAGAATGTGATTCATGCATGCGTCTGCTGTTCAGACCCGACGAGTGTCTGGCAGCCTGGATGGGTGGACACCCTGGTGTGTGAGTGAAATCTTACAAACAACCCTGCTTTGATGTAAACTAGTATACTGTATGTGACAGAGGCCAGCCATTACGGCTGTGCCACTGTGCGTTCGTAGACCTCACTCCCCGACATCTTCAGAACTTGCACGGACGTGGGCACAACTCAGGATTTTGAGCTCGATGCCGAGCGTGCTCGACTCTCATTAGGAGGACCCAGGTTCGAGCCCCGGGCGAAACAAAAGCAGGGGCCGGACGAAGCGAGTTACATAGAGCAGTGTTTTTCAACCTTATTTGAGCCAAGGCACATTTTTTGTGTTGAAAAAATCCGGAGGCACACCACGAGCAGAACTCATTAGAAAAACGAAACTTAGTTGACAGTAGAAAGTCCTTGTCCCAATTGTTGGATATGACTTTAAATCATAACCAAGCATGCATCACTATGCTCTTGTCTCAAAGTAGGTGTACTGTCACAACCTGTCACAAAACGCCGTGACTTATTTTGAGTTTGTTGCTGTTTTTCTGTGTGTAGTGTTTTAGTTCTTGTCTTGCGCTCCCATTTGGGTGGCTTTTTCTCTTTTTTGGGTATTTTCCTCTAAAAGTTTCATGTGTGAGCAATATTTCCCACATCTACTTTGTTTTAGCAATCAAGAATATTTCAGTTGTTTTTATCCTTTTTTTTGGCCACATTGTCGATTGTCATGTCATGTTCGAATATACTTTGTGGACGCCGTCTTTGTGCCACAGTAAGTTTTTGCTGTCGTCCAGCATTCTGTTTTTGTTTACTTTGTAGCCACTTCAGATTTTATTTTCGTTCTGCATAGCCTTCCCTAAGCTTCAATGCCTTTACTTAGGAGCCCTTACCTTTTGTTTATTTTTGGTTTAAGCATTAGACACCTTTTTACCTGCACGTTGCGTCCCGCTGTTTCCGACATCCACAAGCAATTAGCTACCGGCTACCACCTACCGATTTGGAAGAGTATTACACGGTTACTCTGCGAACACAGCACCGACACTCAACAACAACACATCATTTTCAGACTATAATTACTGGTTTGCAAAACATATTTTGAATTTGAAATTACATTATCTTCCTCGGCACAGTGATTGAAAAACACTGACATAGAAGATGTGAAATATAGTCGGTCCACGCTACATTACGCTTTGAATGTTGCGGCTTCACTACATCGCAGGTTTTTTTTTTTCTTTTAAATAAGTATTTTGTACTTTTGAACCACCTTTCCTGCAAAAATTAAGTGTAAAATTAAGTTATGTAATATCAGAACCAGAATGTTTAATACACAAAGAATTTGACTTGGTAGGCTATGTACTACAGTTTGTCTTGTTTTCTATTAGTATTATGTTGTGGCGATCGCCAACTATCCTCCAAGCACAACTTCAATTTCCGAGTTAAGAGACGTGAAGTGAAGTGAAATATATTTATAAAGGGCTTTTGTCTAATGACTCAAAGCACTTTACATAGTGAGAATACAACACGGCGATAATTTTGGCACGACACCACGAACATCTCAACTTGATCCCCTTTTGGCAGAACGACTTTTAAACTACAAGGCCAAAGTGGCCCAAATCGTATTTTTTTTCAATCTCATCCCCCCCCACTGACTGTTACTGCAAGTAAAATGGGATCTTTATCAGACTGCAGTGTAAACCAGTACAGACCCCAATGTGGCCTCGATGTTACTTGCCTGACCAGATTTATAAAGTGAAAACGAAGGAAGTTGACCGGATACTGTAAATTAATTGTTCAACTTACTTACGTTAAAGGCCTACTGAAACCCATTATTACCCACCACACAGTCTGATAGTTTATATATCAATGATGAAATATTAACATTGCAACACATGCCAATACGGCCGGTTTAGTTTACTAAATTACAATTTTAAATGTCCCGCGGAGTTTCTTGTTGAAAACGTCACGGAATGATGACGCGTGCGCGTGACGTCACAGATTGGAGGGGACATATTAGCGCAGCACCATTTGCGGCTAAAGCCGTCTCTTTTCATCGCGCAATTACACAGTATTCTGGACATCTGTGTTGCTGAATCTTTTGCAATTTGTTCAATTAATATTGGAGAAGTCAAAGTAGAAAGATGGAGTTGGGAAGCTTTAGCCTTTAGCCACACAAACACACGGTGTTTCCTTGTTTAAAATTCCCGGAGGTGAAGCTTTACTATGGATCAGAGCGGTCAAGCGAACATGCTTCCTGACCACTTGTCAACCGGCAGGTTCCGGTGAGAAAATTGTGGTAAAAAGTCGCCTCTTACCGGAGATCAGCTGCCGTCGACTTCCCTCAGAGACTGGTGTCAAGACACCCGTGGACACAGCCCTCCGACTATCAGGTACTATTTAATCTCACTAAAACACTAGCAACACAATAGAAAGATAAGGGATTTCCCAGAATTATCCTAGTAAATGTGTCTAAAAACATCTGAATCCGTCCCAATGCAATCGCCTTTTTTTTTTTTTTACTTTATTTCTTTTTTCTTTTTTTTTTTTTCTAGTCCTTCGTTATAAATATCATCATCCACAAATCTTTCATCCTCGCTCAAATTAATGGGGAGATTATTGTTTTCTCGGTCCGAATAGCTCTTGCTGCTGGAGGCTCCCATTAAAAACAATGTGAATATGTGACGTCATCGTCTGCGACTTCCGGTAAGGGCAAAGCTTTTTTATTAGCGTTTATTGCATATGTAAGTTTAATCAGTAATAAACATGTATTCACTTTTTCTTTCCTTCATGGATCTAAACTTTACCGCTGCTGTTATTTTTTTTCAGTATTTTTATTATAGTATTTTCAGAAAGTGTTTTATTTTTGGCCAAAGTAAGTCAAAGAAAACAATCTGAAGTTGTCTACTTTCTTGTTTTAATGCCATGATTTTAATAGTCCGCCCAGCGTGTGCACATTTTTTTTCATCCATACGGCCCCTGAGCTAAAATGAGTTTGACACCCCTGTACTACAGCGTCAATCGCTATTCCTTTGGAATTAAAATATATACTCATACATTACATATAGCTTATTCTTTGCACACTATTGACTCGTGATGCAACGGAAATTTGGCCGTCCAAAAAACATTTTGCTCACCGAAACTGGATGTTGTGATTATGTATCCACTTCCACTGGCTGGCTGCATAATTCCCTGTGTGCACAAATGTCATAGCTTGCCCAAAGCTGACGAAAAAGTCATATATAGGTCACATTGCTGTATAGACTGAAGTCACCTTTAAAAAGACCAGATTCCAGTTAGATACGGACTACCTTCCTTTGTGGCCTGAATCTGATGCAAAAAGATCAAATCTGAAGCACTTTAGAAAGTTTAGACGGTCAAAAAAAAATCTGCTCTATGTCACTGAAGGGCAAAAAAAAACAAGATTTGGTGTGCAGTGTAAACGGGACCTTTGATGGATTTCATCTTCAACTCCTGCCTCATCAATACCACATCTCCACTTCGGTCAGTCTTTCACTTCAGCGAATGGCAACAGCCAAAAGTAGCGCTGGACACTTCAGGCTAACCGAGACTGCTCTAAACTAATAAACTAATAGCAGTTGTCCGAGTAAAGTGGAGATTAACTCTTTTGTTGCACTTCACGAAGGCCAAGCAACCGGTTTTTCCTGAAATGTCAGACAGTGTTCACAACCATGTTGTTGTTTCTTCTTTCGCAACCCTGTTCTACTTTGTAAGTCTGTTTTCCTGCGTTTGGCTTCGGAATTTGCCAGCAAAAGTCTTTGGATACTTTTATGAATACACTGTGTCACATGTTAAAATGCCTATTCCTGTTTTATATGCACATCCGGGTGCTGTAACGTGGATTATATAAGAATGTTTAGTCAGGCTTTAGTCTTTTATCAGAGTTACACAATTAGGGGGAAAAAAACAGCCTTGAAAAAGAGGATGACACAAGTGCGTAAGCCCAACGAGATGAAAACAAAGCATGCACAGATTGTAAAGTATAAAATAAAATTAAAAAACATGCAAGATGTCTTCTTACCAAAGATCCACAGGACCAGGAGACAGAATGTAGGTCTTCTCAGCCAGGATGCCATCCTCCCGTACTCTTGTCACTTGGTACACAACTTGAGGGCTACACACCATCCGCCTAGCTTCATAAAACACTCATAATTCCCTTTTTTTCATCCAAAAGTCAGAAATGTAAGTCTTTTTTTCTGTGGCGGTTGGTGACACACATGGCGAGAAGCGCTGGGCTCACCCTGTCAGGGATACACCTGTTTGCATTGGTTCTCCCTCCCTCTTCTTCCCTCCTTGCATATGTCGGAGCCAGAAGTCACCTTTCCGGTTTGGCTGAGGCAGCTTGGCAGTTAAGTTCTCGTCTTTACTTGCTCTGCTCACGCCATAGGCAGGAGGGAATTGTACTATGCGTCCACTTTGAAAGACTGAAAACTGCTTAATAATAATAATACATTTTATTTATAAGGCGCCTTTCTGGGCACTCAAGGTCACCGTACAAAATCAAAACAATAAAATCAAGTTGGATAAAAACAACAATAATAACAACAAAGATAGATAAGATAGGATGATTACAAAGAATTTAGGAGTCCGGTAAAGGTGTGTTTTGAGTCTTGACTTGAAGAGGGATAATGAGTCCAAGTTGCGAAGGTCTGGTGGTAATAAATGGGTTGTACTTGTATAGCGCTTTTCTACCTTCAAGGTACTCAAAGCGCTTTGACACTACTTCTACATTTACCCATTCACACACACATTGTGAGTTCCAAAGATGTAAGGCAGAGCGGCTGAAAGCTCGGGCACCCATGGTGGACAGTTTAAATAAGGGGGACAGTGAGATGGATGGATGAAGAGGATCTTAGGGAACGTGAGGTCAGAGAGATATGATGGAGAGAGGTGGGTGGCTTTGAAAGTGAGGAGAATTATTTTAAAGTGGATACGATGTTTGATGGGTAGCCAGTGGAGTTGCTGCAGAACAGGGGTGATGTGCTGGATTGAAGGGGTTCTGGTGATTATCCGGGCTGCAGAGTTCTGAAGAAGCTGAAGTTTTTGAAGTGACTTGTGAGGGAGACCAAACAGGAGAGAGTTGCAATAGTCCGGGCGAGAGGTGACCAGGCTATGGACTAATATGGGAGCAGTATGTGGGGTAAGGGATGGACGAAGACGATTAATGTTCCGTAGATGAAAGTAAGCAGACCGGGTAATGCTGTTTATGTGGGCTTGGAAGGAAAGTGTGCTGTCGAGGATGACACCCAGACTCTTGACTTGGGAGGAAGGGGAGACAGAGGAATTGCAGAGAGTAACGGACAAACTGTTGGTTTTGGCGAGTATGGTTTTTGTACCTACAAGTAGGATTTCAGTTTTCAGTTAATGAAGATGATGGCAGATAGATACTGTAGATATTATACAGTATTGAAATTTTGGGTGGTGTTATATTTAACTTAGATTAAGATATGTGATCCACAACGAGCTTGTCTGGATACATATTGATGTGTTAGTACAGTGGTTTTCAACCTTTTTTCAGTGATGTACCCCCTGTGAACAATGTTTTAATTCAAGTACCCCCTAATCAGAGCAAAGCATTTTTGGTTGAAAAAAAGAGATAAAGAAGTCAAATACAGCACTATGTCATCAATTTCTGATTATTAAATTGTATAACAGTGGAAAATATTGCTCATTTGTAGTGGTCTTTCTTTAACTTTTTGGAAAAAAGATGTAAAAATATCTAAAAACTTGTTAAAAAATAAACATGTGATTCAATTATAAGTTTCTCCACATAGAAGTAATCAACTTACAGTGCCCTCTTTGGGGATTGTAATAGAGATCCATCTAGATTCATGAACTTAATTCTAAACATTTCTTCACAAAAAAAGAAAACTTTAACATCAATATTTATGGAACATGTTCACAAAAATCTAGATGTCAATATTGAATATTGCATTGTTGCATTTCTTTTCACAGTTTATGAACTTACATTCATATTGTGTTGAAGTATTATTTAATAAATATATTTATAAAGGATTTTTGAATTGTTGCTATTTTTGGAATATTTTCAAAAAATCTCACGTACCCCTTGGCATACCTTCAAGTACCCCCAGGGGTACGCGTACCCCCATTTAAGAACCACTGTGTTAGTATATAGCAGGTGTGTCAAACTCATTTTAGATTGGGGCCACATGGACAAAAATCCACTCCCAAGTGGGCCGGACTGGTAAAATCACGGCACGATAACTTAAAATTAAAGACAACTGCAGATTGTTTTCTTTGATTCAAAAAAGAACAAGCACCTTCTGAAATTGTACAATTCATAATGTTGTTGGGGTTTTTTTACACTTACATGTTGCCGTTAACAGCATTCTTGTAATGACTGTGTGGCATATTGTTGCCGGATTTGTTCCCCCGAGGATGCGTCGGCATGAACACAGCAAAGGTAAAATATAATGACTTTATTTAAATAACAAAGGGAGCTAAGGAACAAAAATACTGGAGCTAAGCAGAGAAAACAAACACAAGGCGCTAGCATGGAGGCTAGGAATAACAAACAGAAAAACTAGACTTGGCACGAAGGAAAAAAAAGGAAAAACAAAACATTTAGCATGAGAGCTAAAATAAACACAACGCAGCGCGAGAGCTAGCGAGTAGTAGTGTGGCGAGTCAGTCATCAACAGTTGCGTAAAAGAAAACTAGGATCCCAGGCAGAACAACGAAAAGGGGCAGGCTTATATAAGGCAGTAATCAAATGTAACAGGTGTGCGGGAACCGAGAGTAGCAGGTGAAACTAATAAACAACCATGGTGACTGACTAAACAGGAAATAAGAAGATCAGACGGAGAGTGATACAAAAAATGGAAGCAAAACAAATATCAATGAAGATCCGAGCTGCGGATCGCAACAATTCTATCTTTGTCGTTATTTATATTTTCTGAATAATTATGTGATAATGTTCATCAGTCAACTCATTGATGTTAATTTTCAATCCATCAAGATAAAAAAAATATCAAAATCAAATTACAGTATGTTATTTATGTAGTCTGATCATTTTCCTCGACTGATGTACTAACATCATGTGGTTTATTTTGTACATGTGTAGCATCATTTACAAAGATACAAAGAATTGCTATTGCGACATCCAGTGGACACATTTAGAACTGCTGTTTTTTTTCATTCAAAAATTTCAGGTTGATTTTTATACTTAGCAAACTCATCCCGCGGGCCGGATAAAACATTTTTGCGGGCCTAGTCCGGCCCTCGGGCCGTATGTTTGACACCCCTGGTATATAGTGTATAAAACACTCTGACCATCAAAATGGATTGTTTTGATTATTTAAGTATGAGGAGTTTGTGTATCTGTGGGTGTTTGTGAGAAATAAATACGTCTCCCCGCCCAGTGGGGTGTTTGAACGACTGTGTTAACACAAGAACAGCCCTTTTTTGGGAATTTTGGTATTGTTCACAATCATTATTAAAGAACTAACGGATGTATTTCCTTTTTTTAATGTACTCTAACTCGAAAATAAATGTAAATAAATGTCAACTTACAGCAGAGCCAAAGGGCGGTACTCTATTCCGCCCATAAAACCCGATAAATAACCATCCAAAAGTACTTCATTTACATTTTGTGAGTTAAATATTCACCAAGTATTAGCTATATTGGTATTATAAGCACTAACGCAGACAAATTATTTATAGCGGCGCCGGGATCCCAAGCTTGTGTGCCGATGTTAACATGATCGACTAGTGAGCTGTTTCCTCGCTTCCTTGCTCATTAAACTTTATTCTGGATTATAAATTATGCCTCTCACCTGGATAGTAGATGAATGAGGATGTATTCCGACAAGTCGGTCAACCTTGCCAACCAATTCAAACCCTTGAATGGCGAGAAAGACACAAAAAACGCTTGGTTCCACATTCCTTTTCTTCATCTAAACAGGACTATACCAATATTTTTAATAAAGATCTGGCTTTAAAATCACAAGGGGTATTCAAGCACCTAAAGGGAAACTGCTCTATTTTGGGAATTTTGTCTACCATTCACAATAATTATGACAGACAAGAACACGCATCTTTTTTGTTAGGATTTCAAAGATTAAAAAAAAAAACGCCTGAAAGATGTGGCTAACAAGAGTCACCGTTGTAGCCTTCAAAGCCCTCTAAAACTATTTCAAAACTCTCCAGCAACTTTTTATATACACATTGCAAGTCTATATATAATGTACTAACAGACAGGTTCATAACAATATGTAATAAGATCAATATTTACCGTATTTTTGTCATGTTAATCATTACCGGGACTGATTTCTTCTGTGCATTGATATCTGTTTCCATAGCACCGCATGTCTGACCTCTGGCAACAAATGTTTGTTCCTACTACTGAAATCGAACACACGTGTGTGTGTGTGTGTGTGTGTGTGTGTGTGTGTGTGTGTGTGTGTGTGTGTGTGTGTGTGTGTGTGTGTGTGTGTGTGTGTGTGTTCTAAACACAGTAGACTTGGTAACAGACATCTAAGACGATTTTTTTTTGGGACAAGTGTGGATTCACAACCTTATCTTTTTGAAGGCGAACATACTGAGGATGAACAGCTGCTTCTAAAAGCGAACACAAATGAAGGGTGAGTTGGAGCAGACGGAAGCCGAGAGAATGAGGTGAAAGTGACTTTGGCACGGTAAATGTGGAACTTGACCCATGCTATTCTGACATAAATGGAATGCTTACCCTAACGGGGAAAAACTTCCCCAGCCAGCTGTTCAACTACAGTACATACTGTGTACAAACAAAACATGGGCTAATAATTCACAGATACTGTAATATGATTCTTCATGTTTTTCGGTCAGTACATAGTGTCCAATTGTGTTGTGCATTACAAACGCGTTACATGTATTCATAGAAGGTAGCTTATCTCTTGCCGTAGTTAGCTTTTTCCGCTAATACTGTAGCATGGCGATGTGTTACTACGCTACAAAAAGTGTTCCTCAGTGTTTGCTCATACAATAACAATGTTGTAACAGCTTGGTTATTACACAGGCTACGGAAAGTAAATGAAGTATTGTTGAAGGTTTAAGAATGGATTTTTATAGTGACTTGGAGGTAAAATTGATTGCGCCCATTAGCTGCATTGCTTGTCACCAAGAATAAGAAGATTTATACATGTTAGAACAAAAAAACTTTTGTCCTCTTGTCTCTTGATTGGGACTGATTCCAAAAAACAGTGCAATTCCCCTTTAAAAATCTGGACCAGGATTAGGTTGAACATTACCCAACAGAAGCAGCAAAAGAACAATAAAACAATAAAAATAAATAAATTATCAGCTTGCAGGACACAGGCCCCTCCAAAATGTATTCTTTTTTTTGTCATTATCATTACAAAAATCAAACATTGTTGCTCAATACTTTAACTTCCGTTTTCCTGTTTCTAAAAAAAAAAAAAGATCTGATAAAACATTTTTTGAAGAAAATCAGTCAAAAGATATGTTTTTAAGTAGATTAATTACACATTGAATACATTTTGTTTAATCGCAGAAAATTTGTTGCTTGCATAATTTCAAATAACTTCGACGTATTTTGACACAATGCAATTTTATTTTGCCAGACTGTCACACATGTTTGGTAAATGTTTTTCTTTAGTCCACATTTTTTTATTAGCTCAAAACTTGGAATAGTTTTATCCTAAATCCAGTCAAATTTTGAAATGAAATCTGTCAGTGAACACAGCAGTCGGAGTCTCCTCACTCATTCTTATAAGTATGCAATGACCTGATCACTGACCAGAGAACAAAGTAAATTGCGTGATTAATCTGCATTTACACAAGATTAATCAATATTTTTTTTGATGAATAACATGCATTAACAGCTCTAATTATATTGTATAATTTTTATTTTAATCTTTGCATTGTCTTTTCTCGTCACTGCTTCATGCCAATTGTGGCGTATGCGTCCTCGGCATGAGGTGTCAAACCCTGAGAAGGCAATAAAAATGATGTATTAAGAATCATGGACGTCAACATAACTGTCTCCAGGACTCACCGTGTATAAGTCTTCTGCAGTCTGTTTAAAAAAGAGAAGAGATGTAAGAAATTAACACACAATGGTGAAATTTACACTCGTCCTAAATGAAACATAATGTCCAGATTGACTTTGCAAAGTGCACAAAAAGCTCATGCTACTTTATAGCTTGCGTGGCGCTTTTCTGCACGTTTGCATCATCATTTTTTAATGTGCTCACCTGCTTCTTTTTACCTGCAAACTTCTTAGCACTGCTGATCTGTAGTTCAAACATATTTAGAACATCAATCCTGGTTCATATATTCAGATGACCATTTATTAGGTCATTAAAGGAATATAAGGATCTTAATTTACAGCTTTTCATTAAAGTCTTCCTTTTTTATGTAAGCACAAACATTGTAGTTTAGACTTGTTACACAATATACAGGAAGTGAAGCAATACCTACTGACACACACTGTATTTAATTTAAGTGATTCATACCGTATTCAGGAATGTTGATAGACAATTGATTAATGCAGTTTATTTAGGCTAGCCCTACATCCAAAGGATTCATTAAAACATCCATAAAAAATGGTGAGATTTTATTTCTGTACAAGAGATGCTAACCTTAAGTCTGCAGTAGAGGGCGGTCAGGATGATGCCGTACAAAAACAGAATACCATCCAGCACGTAGCAGAGCTGACATTCCCCAAGAGTTTCTGCACAAGTACGGAAATGAAACACTAATTAACTGTGTTTAAATGTTTGGAATTATGACATAAAGTTGTCACATTTAACTAAACTTACAGCAGCGTAATCAACATCCACAACAAACAAAAGGGGTTAAAAATGGCCCCTTGTGCCACACTATAGACAGGGAAACCATGATGAAGCCTCCGGTGAAGTAATTCTTCTATTTTTCCACCAAAAATGAAAAGGAAAATAATCACGCTTAAGACCGTGATCACATGACTAAGCCAGCGTCTAGCTTCAAGCATCACCACATGCTACACTTTGAAGGGTGAAAATTCTTATGATTTAACGAGTCAGACGCTTTCCCAATAATAGTCCAGCAACATGAATTCATAGTGATTTTTATTTTTAAAGCAGCATCAAAGTCACTCACCACAAGCAACATGACCCGCTTCTCTTTTCACAACACAAATTGGGCCATCCAGAAACATAAGCCGTTTTACCTCCAATGCTCACTTTTGTATGATGAAATGAAACTACGAGGCATCAGTCACCTGACCACAGTGCGACACCTGAACTCACCGGCTTGACCCAAAGTCACCGACAGAGAAATGACCACCAATAGCCGGCTGCTGCGCCTCAAAGTCATGGTTCTTGAGTCCAAGAAGCACAAAATGACCAAACGGTGAAGCGGGTGTCTCTTTTTCTGATGAACACTGAAGATTAGGAAAAAAAACTTTTAAAAACTCACAGCTAAGAGGGGGAAGTTGTGGTCTGAGCTCGAGGTCCATTCTCTCAGATCTCATCAGGCCACTCCCCCTTGAAAAGACCAAACCAGGGCAAAGTACTATAAGAACAGTTCTGCTTTCTGAGCGCAGGGACGTGAATACATCACAAAAAGCCTCCTTTTGGATCTTAAAATATTTATTAGGCATTATACATCAGAGATTTGCCAACATCAGGACTGCGTACTTCAAGGGCGAACAGGAAATGAGGTGTGGTTGTGAGAAGTAGACACCTTTTCAACCAAAAAAAAAAAAACGCAGACTTAGCGGTCGACCTCGCCGAACACAATATCTTGTGTGCCTGCGGGAAGAAGAAAAAGCCGGTGACTTTAATACCAACAACAAGGGTCCTGTGGATCACTTCACTTACCGATAATAGCTACCACATCTGCCAACATGTGTCCTTGAGCCATTTTGTCCAAACCGGCCTAAAAAAGGACAAAAACAATTACAATTACAACCTGAAGTTAATTCACAAGTAGTTTGTTCAAGCAACTTTGCAGCCTTGAATTAAAACAGCATTGTTGCAGAGAGAAGCAGGAAGGAAGCAGCAGCAGTGAGGGCATTTAAAAATGTAAACTTAATGAGGCTGCCTCCAGGAAAAGACATTTAAAAATTGTGCTGCATGATTTATGGCTTTGTTTCTAATATTTAAATGTTTTTTTTAAACACGCACCAGGTGGGCGAATCCGGGAGCTTTGATCTTGCAGCGGTAGGGTCTGCTGGAGCCGTCTGACACCAAATAAACACCGAACTCACCCTGCAGCAACACAAACACAAGTAGAGAAAAACAATAAGCATCACAACAACTCCCTAAAGGCTCCATAATTATTAAGGTTTTTCTGTTTGTTAGCAGAATTACACACACATGACCAAAAGGTTTTGCTTCTTCTCCCTAAGATAATAGCTCACCTGAGTATCGTTCAATTACATCATCATATCACTGATAACAGAATAAATGTAAGATGTGGTTGAAGGAACCTCACCTTGGGGGCTTCCACAGCGGTGTAGGTGGCCCCTGGGGGAACCTGGTAGCCCTCAGTGTACAGCTTAAAATGGTGGATCAGAGACTCCATGGACATCTAGAACAAGAACCACACAAACATGACTTATCGGCGACATGCACACATCTCAAAGTAGTTCCAGTGTCCACTTACCTTCATTTCTGATCTTTTGGGCGGAGCCACCTTAGCGTCGTCCACCTTGATCTCGCCTTCCGGCATTTTGTTTAGGGCTTGGTGCATGATCCTCAGGGACTGCCTCATCTCCTCCAGCCTGCAGAGATACCTGCAGCAAGGATGACACGGTTGATGCAAGTCGTGGACGAGGGAGGGACCGGCGGAGAAAGCGGGTCATTCCTAAACCTGTCATAGCAGTCGCCTTTGCTGCCAATCGGGACGTCAAACTCCACCTCTTCGTACTTGTCGTACGGCTGAGACTTGCGCAGGTCCCACTTGATGCCGGAACCTCTCAGCATCACCCCGCTGGTGGACGGATGGACAAACCCAAACAAATAAAAACATGTTTCTTCTGATAAGCTCAGTCTGAAAAGTTTCTGGCACCACCTGAAGCCATAGTTTAGCGCCTCCTCTGCGGTCACCACGCCAATGTCCACAGTGCGATTCTTCCAGATGCGGTTGTTGGTCAACATCTGCACAGAGGGTAGCAAACATGTAGGATGTTTTTCCACCATTCTCTAATAACCACTAGGACAGGGAAATTCACTGAAATCAGACCGGAGATTCACTTCAAAATTTGGGAGCGGACAACATTTTTGCAAAAGAGTCCTAAAAACAACCGAGTGCTGTCATTTAGAAAATCTGGGATTAGTATTTTCTGCACAAAAACACACAATTGTTTAATTGTGCTGTTATATGAATAACCAATATTTATTATTGAAAATTTAATTCATATTTTGTGCCAATCAAGTGCTGGTCTTCTTACATGGTGATGTGACCAATTAGGGCATTTTCTGAACAATGTTATTTGTTTCTTGACTGGATGCACTGACTAGTGTATGTACACTTACATTCATCAAACGAAGCAGCCAGTCAATACCACGCATTACAGCTGAATAAGTCACAATTTACTGTGTTGCCAGTGTTGCAAAAGTAGGTAGGTACCTCCAGAAGAAATTAAGCACAAACGCACCCGAGAGCATACTAACTAGAGTACAGAAAAAAGATGATAAAAAAGTATGACCAGCACTAACATAGAAGTAGAAAAGACAACCATTTAAAGAAGCAGCGGGTTTATCCAATGCACCCTTGCTAAAAGACATTCTCAACACTACAGCTCACATTGTGTTGCGGGTGGGATTCAGCGCACAATGCTGACTCGCAGGTATGAATGTGTGCCTGAACTATTGGTCAAATTTGGAGATTAAATTTACCTACCAAGTTAATTAGAAACATTTTATTTTGTTGGTTTCAAAAATCGGTTTTCTTAATCCAAGCAACTGCAAACTGACCTGGATGAGAGGTGAAACATCTTCAATACAATTGAATCAATTTGTTCTGATCCAACTCATCTATAGCACACATTTTTCTTCAAATAATTTCTGACTTTGAGGATAAAAACATCCATCCATTAATTTTTTACCACTTGTCCCTATCAGGGTCACGAGGAGAATAATGTTCCTAAAATGATCACTAATGTACTAATTAACTAGTATTTGGTAAATATAGAGGCATTGGCCTTTTACCATCACCAAATACCAGAACAAAGACCCAGGGTGATGCATTTAGCCACTATGGCCCACACCTGTGGAGCAGGCCTCAGGACAGCAGAGACTGTTGATATTTATAAAAAAAAATTAAAAAAAGGCTAAAGATACACCTTTTTAATACATTTTTTACTGATTATGTTAAACTCTTGTTTTTTATTATTTATTGTGTTGGTTTCTATCTTATTAATATTACTACTATTATTCTTTCAATGTTAAGTTTTTAATAACGTGTTAATGTATTGTTTATATTAAATTTTTACTTATATCTGATCATATGTTTCATTATATTCTTTTTTAGATGGCGTTACCTTGATTTTATCTCTAGTGTGGACGCCCCAAAAGTGGCGTTTTTTCTTTAAATCCTCATTGCAGTACCATGTTTTGTTTTTTTGTTTTGTTATTGTCAACAGTGCTTGTGCGTGCGTGTGTGTGTGTTCATGCCCTTCTCTTTTTTGTATGTACAGCACTTTGTTTGCCACTTGCCTGTGTATGAAAAGTGCTATAGAAATAAAATGTCATTTGATTTATTTTTAGACGAATGAGGATTTCACAACCTTATCTTTTTTAACATCAATATACGGAAAATGAATTGTTGGTTAAAGAAGCGAGCGCGAATAGAGAGTGAAACGTTGGAGCAGACACAATCCGAGAGGGTGAGGTCGGGGTGACTTGAGCGATTGATATTGCTCAACATTCTGTGTTGATTGAGCGACTGATGCCCCTCTGCGGTAGCTACTTATTTTAACTGCAGTTGCAGTATTGAGCTACTATAGACACGCTATTTCGACAGCAGCGCACCGGAAAGTCAGGAATCCAGGTCAAACAGAGCAGAGAAATTAACATAACAAGCAGTTAAAATGTAATAATTCATGGTGGTGACAACTTGTGGATATTTTCGTCCACAGAGCGCTTGAAGGCTGCTTCAAAATCATCTAAGAGTGTCTAAAGCAAAAGTGGCCCCACATACAAGCTATGAGCCCATTATTCTCTTATGCAACCGCTTAGGTCAAAGGTGTCAAACTTAAGGCGACATCATTTTATCTGGCCTGCACACACCTGGAATAAAATGTTTTAATAAAGTACTTAATATTTTCTCACTAGATAAACATTTTCTTTCTAGATAAAATTAAAGACTTAAATATCTGCTTGACTTCTGATTTTATGGCAAACTACTCATCAAATGAATAAAAATAACAGTACATTTTACGGTGTTTTTTTACAGCATATTACTGTAAATCGAAAAAAACTACCATTTTTGTGTGTTAAAATTCTGGTGCATGGTCAGGATTGTACCACCTCTGTCTCAATTTAAGCCAGGAAAAACCCTGAAAATTACTAGTTATTATACAGGTTACAGAACATAAATTAAGTGTTGTTGGCAGTTTTTGGAAGCATGTTTAAAGTGATTTAGAGGAAGGATGGTTTGCGTCCATTAGGTGCATTGTTAGCCACCTAGAACGAGCAGATTATTCAAAAATTAGAATGCATAAAGAAAAAAAATGGTCTTCTCTCTCATAAGGACTGTGAACGATAGGCAAAATTCCAAAAGAAGACACAAACAGGTCTGACGTTTGACAATCAACCCCTGAATGACTCAGATAAGGAATGAGATGTGATCAAATAAAACCAAAAGTTAAGTATGGTGGTGCCTCAGTTTGCAAGTGCCCCAGCTCACAAATTTTTGGGGAAAGAGCTGTCTCTTGGCTGATTGTTATGCTTTAGGTTGCGAGCAAAAATGGGGGTTGCAAGCTTCTCCACTGCTAGTTGGCGTCGCGCAGTGTTTCTTAACCGTAGGACCCAGGCCCTTTGTTGGGCTACAAATACCCTCGAGAGGGCCGCAAAAAATATCTGTTTCTCAGTTGTGGTCCGTATGGGTCGCAGCGGTACTTCATTGTATTACATTTTTCCACCACTTCGGGCATTCATCCATCCATCCATCCATTTCTACCGTTTGTCCCTTTCGGGATCACGGGGGGGTGCTGGAGCCTATCTCGCCTGCATTCGGGCGGAAGGCGGGGTACACCCAGATTAAGTCGCCACCTCATCACATGGCCAACACAGATAGTAAAAATCAAAATCAAACAAACGGAAGAAGCCTGGAGCAAGTCATAGAGAAGTTTCTTAAGTGCAAAAATAATAACTTAGGTGGTGAAGCTGTATTTTCATTTGCACTTAAATTTAGTTAAACATATCCATTATTCTTTTTTTCATTATTCATTTAGTTAGAATTAAGTTGGGCCCTGCAGTCAAAAAGGATAGGAACCTCTGACGTAGCGAATATCACAGTGAACCTTGTAAGCGCTGACCAAAACACCCGGTGTATCACTTGCTAGCATTTGCTTGCAGCAGATTAAAAGTTGACAAACGTAACTAGTTTTTGAAACCATGTAAACAAAAGAAAGTGGTTGTGAAGAACAGGGTTGATGAGAAGAAGCAACGGATTACATTGATTGAATTAAAGATAGCAGTCATCCAAAAACCATGGTGTGCTACAATAATGGCACCGTCCTGAGACTGAATGAATCATGTTAGTTTCGAGTTAGTAAAATATTTATCCATGAGAAGATGGAGAAACTGCTAATAGTGTTTGATGGAGAATCAGCTCCTAGGTAATAGGGAAGACATCAGTTATCCAAGGTAAGTGCTGTATGTTATTAGTACATTATTTAATAAAACTACTGAAGTTTAGTAAAAACTATTGTATTGTTATTTGATACAAATTAATTATCTAGATGTGCTTATATCCTACTTTAAAGCATGTTACATGTTAAATATGTGGTGATTTTAGGGGGGCTTGCATGGATAAATTGAATTTTAATACATATCAATTAGCAATGTTGTTTTTAAATATGAGTACTTTGGGTTATGAGCACCGTCCCAGAGCCAATTAAACTTGTGAGCTGAGGTACCACTGTACAGTATATGGCATCAAGTCGACACAATGTATTTCAAAGCAGAGAAATGTTGAACCTTGGCAACAAACTTCAAACTTTCTGCTTTAGCAAAATCCTGTGTGCAGTCCTGGTAAGCAATATCTGTTCTGACATGTGCAATCCTGGTGACCAACTAAAAAAAAGGCCTGACTTTAAAAAAAAAAAGGTTTCCCACTAAATAATAAGTCTCATTTTGCCTTGAGATTAAATACATAACTTTTATTTGTTCATCATATTTGGTCTTTCCGTTACAATTACCTATAAAAATGATGGATGGTTCATTAGGGTTAAGCATACAAAGTCAGACTGGGTTTAAATAAATTATTTCACAGAGTATACAAAATGAGAATTATTGTGAAAGGAGAAATCTGACCCTTAGTATAACAGCCCAACTGTTGATAACTCACCTCTTCCACCTCGTCAATGCGAATAGAAAAGTTCTTGCACCACACGTAGATATCGTCCATCAGGCCCAGAGGAAGATCCTGGAACACAACGGAAGAGTTTGCCACGTACATTCACATGCTTTTCCCGGTAATTTGTCTTAAATACCTGATGAACACCACCAGGTCGGATGTATGCGGCGTGCATTCTGGCTCCGGACACTCTCTCGTAGAACTCAAACATCTAAAAAGACCGAAAGAATAGGATCAACATGCTGAAAACTACAAAACCAGTGAATGTGGCACATTGTGTAAATCATAAACAAAAACAGAATACAATGATTTGTTATTTTTTGTAAATATTAACTCATTTAGAATTTTATGCCTGCAACATGTTTCAAAAAAGCAAGCACAAATGGCAAAAAAATTTAGAAAGTTGAGAAATGCTGATCAAACACTTATTTGGAACATCCCGCAGGTGAACAGGCTGATTGGGAACAGGTGGGTGCGATGATTGGGTATAAAAGCAGCTTCCATGAAATGCTCAGTCATTCAAAAACAAGGATGAGGCGAGGGTCACCACTTTGTAAACAAATGCATGAGCAAATTGTTGAACAGTTTAAGAAAAACATTTCTCAATGAGTTATTGCAAGGAATTTAGGGATTTTACCATCTAGGGTCTGTAATTTCATCAAAAAGTTCAGAGAATCTAGAGAAATCACTGCACGCAAGTGGCAAGGCCGAAAACCAACGAGCCAACTTCACTGGTTTTGTGTTTTGTACACACTGTATATGTTTTATGCAAAGACAAAAGTCATCAGTGACCTTCTCTCTTTCCTCGAACATCCAAAAGAAGGGGGTGATGGCTCCAATGTCGAGTGCGTGAGTGGTGATAGCCATGATGTGATTCAGGATGCGGGTCATCTCTCCATACAGAACTAAAATTTTAAAAACAGAGGGGCAGTTTATTCAGAAATGTGTTTCTATCAGATGCTAATGAAGCATTAAGGGTCCACTTAAATGGGAACTGCAATTTTCTTGGAATTTTGCCTACCGCACACAATCACTATAAATGACATGACGAATGTAATTTAAAAGAAATGCATTCTAAGTCATAAACGTAAAGAACAGTCCGCTTACAGCCAAGCCAATGAGAGGTCCTCTATTCAGCCCATAAAACCCAATAAATAACCATCCAAAACCGCTAAAAATACTCCAATTACATTTTGTGACTTGAATATTAACCAAGTGTTAGTGATATTGTCATTATAAGCACTAACACAGACAAACTATTTATAGCGGAGCGTAATCACGAGCTTGACGTCAAAAATCAATGCACCGCGTATGCTTAATATGATCAAAATATCAAAATATTAAATGTTATTATAAATGTGCCTGTTACGAAAATACATGTATACTCACATCATGTATATAAAACCATAATGGAGGTGGTGAGATGTGTTTTTAAAGGTTTTTCAGGTAGAATACAGCAGCTCACATACGATCCATTGTAAGCAGACTTTTGTTTGGTCTTTCTTCATTATATCAGATTGCATAAAAAAACATCAGTCGTCATTTCTTTCATAATGATTGTGAACGATAGGCAGAATTCCAGAAAAAGTCCAGTTCCCTTTCAAATGTTTACCTCTGATCCACTGAGCACGGGGTGGTGCTTGGATGTTGAGAAGCCTTTCCACAGCCAGGGAGTAGGCCTCCTCGTTACACATCATAGAAACATAGTCGAGACGGTCAAAGTAGGGCAGAGCCTTCAGCAGACACAAGAAGAAACCTCATAGACTTACAATATGTTAAAAAGTTTGTTATAGTTTATTTGTTTGATTAGGTACCTGCAGGTAAGTCTTGTACTCGATTAGTTTCTCCGTGCCGCGATGAAGCAGGCCAATGTGGGGGTCACACTTTTTGACCGACTCGCCACTGAGCTCCATCACCAGGCGGAGCACGCCGTGAGCGGCAGGATGCTGCGGCCCAAAGTTGATGACAAGGTTAGACACATCCTTCTTTGCCATGGGATCTTTGTCTGATCAAAACAAAGGAGAGAATTTGGTTTGGAAATTTGACCCGTCACTTTAATAGCAGACATATCTTTTTAGAGAGTGAGTACCATTCCATGGAGGTGGTTTCCAATTCTTATTAATAGCAGTGGGGTACATTACTGCGCCAGCAAACTGCTCAGTCCACTTCACATCCGGTTGCCATTGTTTATTCCTGATAAACACAGAACCGTAGAACATCTTTTACCCAGACTGCCTTTTCAATAAAAGGACCACAACTATGGAACTCTTTACATGACACTTTGAAAAGTATATCTGCACTGGTCACTTTCACAAAACAAACAAAATTATGGCTAGTTGAGCAGCAATCGTGTTCCCCTGTTTCGTTTTTACTAATTGTTTTTTTATCTAGTCTGCACTTTGTGATATTATTATTGGCTTTAAGTAGTTTTCACTTTGTCTATATTATTTCTATTATCGACTCATTTTTGCCTTTTTTTTTTTTTTTTCTGTTTTAATGATGTTGGATTTGTGTTGTTGTTTTTGGGGACAAGTGTTGTAAATTAGCTTTGGCTACAAACACTGATGCATACATTGGATAACTGTTTCAGATGTCTCTGTTTTTTAGATCTGTCCCTATTTCAAATAAACCTTAATAATAATAACAATAATAACTACATTGCATTACATAGGCTTCACGGTGGAAGACGGGTTGATGCGTCTGCCTCACAATACGAAGGTCCTGCAGTCCTGGGTTCAATCCCAGGCTCGGGATCTTTCTGTGTGGAGTTTGCATGTTCTCCCCGTGACTGCGTGGGTTCCCTCCGGGTACTCCGGCTTCCTCCCACTTCCAAAGACATGCACCTGGGGATAGGTTGATTGGCAACACTAAATTGGCCCTAGTGTGTGAATGTGAGTGTGAATGTTGTCTGTCTATATGTGTTGGCCCTGCGATGAGGTGGCGACTTGTCCGGAGTGTAAGCACCTTCCGCCCGATTGTAGCTGAGATAGGCGCCTGCCCCCCCCCCGCAACCCCGAAAGGGAATAAGCGGTAGGTAATGGATGGACTACATTGCATTATTGTAGCTGCACTGTCTCTACTTTTACTGGGTGTTGTAGCAAGCCAATAATTACGAACGACGCGATTCATTCAATACAATGTCTCACACAGTGCTATTAAAGCTAACCGTACCAAAATATATTAGACAGTTACCTGATTAAGTGGGTTTATTGTGGCAACATTGTGGCATCATTAGCTAACTGTGGGCGAGTGTACACCTTAGTGTTTAGGCTACACGGTCTGTCTGAAAGAAACGTCAAATCCTTTATATTATATATTTGAACCATTCTTTTACTTACCGGGTTTGAAGCACGGCGCAACCATGATTTCCAATATTACTATTTAACAGTAATTTTGTTGAAGGACGACCTACTTGTGTAAGCGACCTTAACATTGTCACCGCCATCTTGGTTGTCAAGCCACCTCAGGCTAGTGACGTAATGGAGTTCTTCTTCTTCTTTTGTTTTTATGGCGGTTGGCAAGCAACCTTCTGGTGCGCATTACCGCCACCTACTGTAATGGAGTGTGGACCGAGGTGGATCCCTACTCTATATTCTTTTACTTAACCCAGTGTTTTTTAAATATGTGTATATTGCTTTATATCCTATGTTTTCTGAATGCAATCCTAATATATCTCCCACTTCTAACCTAATATTTTCTTTTGCTAACTTATTTTCCAGTATTTCTCTTTCTCTATTATATTTCCTACATTGTATTAAGACATGGTCAACATTTTCTATCTGGTGGCAAAAATCACACAGCCCTGTAGTATGTTTGCCTATCAATTTTAGTGAACTATTTAGATATGTATGTCCTAATCTCATTCTAGTAATAATGTCTTCTTCTTTCCTATTTCTACGCCCCCCTCTCATGACACCTACTTTCCTCTGGACTTTGTAAAACTCTCTACCTTTTGTTTCCTTGTTCCAATTATCCTGCCACTTTTTATTGTGTTCTATCTTAATTATGCTCTTCACTTCTTCTTTACTGTGCTTAATCTCCATGTTTACTTCTGTTTTAGTGGTTGCTTGTTTTGCGTACCTATCAGCTAACTCATTTCCCTCAACTCCTACATGAGCAGGAACCCAGAGAAATGTTACCACACCTCCCGCTTTATTTATCCTGTAGATTGCCTGAACTATTTCATAAACTATATCTAGTCTTGTTTCTGATGTTATGTTTTTTATGCTCGTCAATGCACTGCTGGAGTCCGAGCACACGACTACTTTCCTAGCTTTGTTTTCCTCTATCCAGTTAACTGCCATATAAATTGCTACCAATTCCCCCGTAAAAACAGATAGTTTATCACTAATTCTTTTATTCAACACTATATTTCTCTGTGGGATAACTGCAGCAGCTCCTACTTTACTATTTATAGTTTTTGATGCATCTGTGTATATCATAATATTATCAAAAAACATTTCCTCAATCCATTGTTCTATTTGGTAACTATTTAAATGTCTATTCTTCAGTAACTGCATGTCTACCTTTGGGTTTTCATACATCCACGGTGGTATTGCAGGAATTGGTACTGTAGGGATCACTTTAATATTGTCAATTTGTGTTTTTTTACATATATCTCCTATTATCCACCCAAAACTATTCATTTTTTTCTTCCCTTTTTTCTTGGCAATTTATTAGCACTTGACGGGTTGGATGTCCTTGCTTGGATCCTTTTAAGTTTGCCCAATAAACTGTTGAGAGTTGATCTCTCCTCATGTCCAAAGGTTTTTCATTAATTTCTACTTGTAATGCTGCCACTGTAGTAGATTTAGTAGTTCCACAACATAATCTTAACGCCTGCGACTGGATCCGGTCTATTTTCTCAAGTAGAGTTTTTGAAGCAGATTGATAAATAATGCATCCGTAGTCGATAACAGATCGAATTAAAGTGATATATATTGTTTTCAATGTCAACCTATCAGCCCCCCAATCTTTACCCCTCAAAGCCCTCATTATATTTAACACCTTTTTACTTTTCTCCACTATCTTGCTGATGTGGGTTGACCAGTTAATATTTTTATCAAACCATATTCCTAAATATTTAAATACTTGTACCTCTTCTATGTTTTCTCCATAGAGTTTTATTTGGAGCTTGTTTTGTACTTTCCTCTTCGTAAAATTTATGACTTTTGTCTTTCCAACAGAGAATCTTAAACCCCAAGCCGTCCCCCAGTCTTGAACATTATTTACCACTTTTTGAATCTTCTTTTCTATATGATTTGTATTTCTACCTCTCTTCCACATCACTCCATCATCAGCAAACAATGCCACCTCCACTAACCCTTCCACTTTGATTGATTGATTGATTGATACTTTTATTAGTAGATTGCACAGTACAGTACATATTCCGTACAATTGATCACTAAATGGTAACACCCGAATAAGTTTTTCAACTTGTTTAAGTCGGGGTCCACGTTAATCACTTCACTAAAAACTTCATTTATCATGATGGAAAATAGTACTGGACTTATTATACTCCCTTGTGGGGTCCCATTTTCCACTTCGTATTCTCTGCTATATTCATTCTCTATTTTTACTAATAATGTTCTACTTGTTAAGAAGTCTTTTATCCATCTGTACATTCTTCCTCTAATCCCAATCCTATTTAATTTCATCAGCAACCCCTGTTTCCACAACATATCATACGCTTTCTCTTTGTCAAAAAACACCGCAATTATACTTTCTTTATTTATTTGTCCCTTTCTAATTTCCTCTTCCAGCTGCACTGCTGGGTCATTTGTGCTTCTTGCTTTGCGAAAACCACTTTGGTAGTTTTTTATAATTTCTTTTGACTCTAAATAATATATCAATCTTTCATTAATAATTTTTTCCATTATTTTGCCCAAATTTGAGGTCAATGCTATCGGCCTATAATTTCCTGCCTCTTCCGGATCTTTCCCTGGCTTGCATATTGGAATTATTACAGCTGTTTTCCACTCATCTGGTCATTTTCCTTCTTCATATATCCTATTATATAATTTCAAGACCACTTCTTTGCCGATGCCACCTAAATTTTTGATCATTTGATAACTCACCAGGTCTTTCCCTGGCGTCGTATTTTTAACTTTTTTTTAAATTCGAACCATTTCATCCAAAGAAAATGTCATATCTACAGTGTTGGTAAAACTCTTATCGTTGTCTTCCTTCATTTCCTTAATATTTAAACTAATTGTTTCTTCTCTCTTTTGTTTTTCTACATTTCTCAAATTATCATTACTGTGCACTTTAACAAAGGTTTTTGCTAAAAGTTCTGCTTTTTCTTTATTTCCTACCACACTCCGCGTTCCATCTTTCATCACATGATTTTTATGTTCTTTTCTGACCCCTGACATTCTCTTGATCATTCCCCACACTTGGCTTAAAGGAGTATTTCTATTTAGTGTTTCACAAAAAGTTCTCCAATGGTGTTTTCTTGTTTTTTTAATAACATATCTTACTCTAGCTTGATGCCTTTTATATTGGATCATGTCTTGGAAATTATGTGTTCTTCTCAGTATTCTAAATGCTCTATTCCGTTTTTGTATTGCATCTGTACACTCTTGTGTCCACCACGGCACTATCTTCCTTCTTCTCCCTATACTATTCCTTGGTATGCTCTGTTCGGCTGCTTCTATTATGCACTTTGTAATATCTGTATTTAATTGTTCAATATCTTGATTTATATCTACTTCCTTTAAAGTTATGTCGGTAATTTCCCTAAATTTCCCCCAGTCACCATGATTATACTTCCATCTTCCTTCTATCCTAGAGCTTTCTGTCCTATGATTTATGTTTATGTGAATTAAGATTGGATAGTGATCACTTCCCATTGTGCTGTATTTATTTACTTCCCACTCCACCTTTCCTGCTAACCCTTGTGACACTAGTGTTAAATCTATTGCTGTTTCTTTACCCGTGACGACATCTAACCTTGTTCCCGACTCATCATTCACACACACCAGTTCTTTTTCCTCCAAAAGTGCTTCCAATGTATCCCCATTCCAGTCATCCCTTTCACCCCACATTGTGCTATGTGCATTAAAGTCACCACACCAAATAATATTGCCACTGCAGTGCTCGATTATTGTTTCTAGTTGGTGAATTTCTAATTTCTTGCATGGATTATAGAAGTTTAGTACTTTGTATCTTTCTTTATTATTCCATACTTCTACTCCTACTATCTCTAGTTCTTGTTTTACTTTTAATATTGAATAATGCATATCTTCCTTAATAAATATGGCACATCCTCCTCCTTGCCCATCATTCCTATCTTTACGTATCGTTATATATCCTTTTATTATAAAGTTTAATTTTGGCTTCAGCCATGTTTCTTGAATACATAATATATGTGGTTTATTTTTCATATTATTAATATATCCCTTTAATTCCTGTCCATTTGCTATCAAACTTCTGGCATTCCACTGAACAATTAACATGGCATTGGATTGTGGTAACATGACTCGGTCTCGTCTACTCTCTGTAGCTCACCTTGCACCTGTTCCCAGGATAGTTCTTTTAAATTTAAAAACTTTGCTGCTGCTTTGACCATTATTTTGATTTTCTCAGTTTTGTTTCTAGCCTGTTCTGTACAGTTTATTACATAAGCCAGGAATACAACTAGTTTGTCCATGGAAATTCCTGTATTTGCTGCCTCTTGTTTTTTATTTCTTGAACTATTTTCACTTCTGTCCTGTTCTGCACTTTCTTGATTTCTTATTCTAACTGCCTCTGCGTGTGTAATATTTCTTTCAACTCTGATTTGCTGTACTTCTGTTGCCTGTTTTCTTATGATGCAGTCCCCATACGCTGCTGTGTGATTCCCGCCACAATTACAACACTTGACCTGTTCATTTTCTCCACATTGTCCATATTCATGCTCCCCTCCACACCTTCCACATCTCATCTTAGCATGACACACACTAGCTATGTGCCCATAGCGTTGGCACTTGAAACAACGTACTGGGGGTGGCACGTAAGCTCTAACATAGAAGCTTAAATACCCAATCATGATTCTCTCTGGTAGGACCTCCTCTGCAAATTGCACTAGCACGGATTCGCTCTCAGTCTTTCCACCGTTCCTAAATGCCATCATTCTTTTCATCATAGTGACAGTTCCTCCTTTTATTTCTCTTTTCAGATCATCTAAATTTTCTCCTCTTGGGATTCCTGTCACGACTCATCTTGCCCCCTTTCGTTCTCCCACTTCGATTTTTTCCTTTATTATTTTGTTGCACAGTTTTTGCAATCGCATTGCTTTGTTCTTTTGCTCTCCATTTTTGCATTTAATCAACAGCCGTCCGTCCCTGAGCACCTTCGCTATCTCCACCTCTCCAATGTCCTTCTTTAATCCCTTAACCAGTGTCATCAAACTAATGTCATTCATATCTTGGTTTGATTTAAATGTAATATGATCTTATATTCATCCACCATAACCCTTTTCCTCTTATCAACCTCTTCATCGTCTTCATGCACTCTTTTAGTACTCGACTTTCCTTCACTCCCTCCTCTCCCCTTCTTTCCTCTCTCCCCTCTAGTCCTATCCATTTCCATACTATCCTCATACATCCCGTCACTATCCCCTTCCATCTCGATCCAGTCACAAAACAGCTTATGCTCAACCGCCAAAACAGATTTAGACACTCTCGCCGCCGCCAAATTCACTCCAAATGTTTGGTAGTTCCGCGTCTCTCCTTCCGGAAGCTCCTGACCACAAAAACCGTAATGGAGTTGCTTCTTCTTCGCTCTTCTTAAAGAGGCATACCCGGTGAATAGCGCACTTAGTTGCCACCCAACGGCGAACCTCAAAACTACTATTACAACAACAATTTTCCATACGTAAATATACCGTATTTCCTTGAATTGCCGCCGGGGCGCTAATTAATTCAAAACCTATTCTCACTCCTGCGCTTACCAAAGGCATGCGGTAAAAGTAAGCATGCACTAATTATTTTAAAACCTCTTCTCACTCCGGCACTTACCAAAGGTATGCAGTAAAAATTTGAGTGTGATGTAAGCTTGGACCTTAAATCCTACTGAATAGCTCCTAATCGTCTTCCCTTTATGCGATTTCAAATTACCGGTATTGAACTCAGCCTCCTCCATTTTGAAAATGATGACAAGGGAAGTGTCACCCGTGACGTCACGAGTTTGACCAGGCGGTAATACTAAGCATGTGCTTATTTTGGGAAGCGAGTTTGACCTGGCAGTAATTCAAGGCAGGCGCATACTATATGCCCTGCTGCAATTCAAAGAAATAGGGTATTTTTTAATTCAAGTACCCCCTAATCAGAGCAAAGCATTTTTGGTTGAACAAAAGAGATAAAGAAGTAAAATACAGCACTGTCATCAGTTTCTGATTTATTAAATTGTAAGACAGTGCAAAATACTGCTCATTTGTAGTGGTCTTTCTTGAACTATTTGGGAAAAAAAGATATAACAATAACTAAAAACTTGTTGAAAAATCAACAAGTGATTTCATTATGAATAAAGATTTCTGTACATAGAAGTAATCAATTTAAAGTGCCCTCTCTGGAGATTGTAATAGAGATCCATGTGGATTCATGAACTTAATTCTAAACATTTCTTCACAAAAAAAAGAAATCTTTAACATCAACATTCATGGAACATGTCCACAAAAAATGTAGCTGTCAACACTGAATATTGCATTGTTGCATTTCTTTTCACAGTTTATGAACTTACATTCATATTTTGTTGAAGTCTTATTCAATAAATATATTTATAAAGGATTTTTGAATTGTTGCTATTTTTAGAATTATTATTTTTTTAAATCTCACGTACCCCTTGGCATACCTTCAAGTACGCCCAGGGGTACGCATACCCCCATTTGGGAAACACTGGTGTACTGCAAAGGTGTCCAAAGTGCGGCCCACGGCTGGAGATTTATTGGTCCATGGACATTGTCATGGAAGGAAAACACGTAATATATTAAGGAAGTAGTTTAAATTTAGATACTAATAACTAGGTGTGACAGGTTGGTGTCGTGGGGTCCTCAGGACCGAAGGATCACAGCAGGAGTTCAAGTTGACAATTCTTTTTAATCTTTTTACACACAATATTTCTTCTTTCGTTTGTTCCCAAAAGGATCTTTAATTTACACAACAGTTCATCTTCTTCGTTCGCTCCCCAAGTCTTTTCAGTCTTAGTTCGTTCACTCACAAAGTTTTTAACTCGCTCAGTCCTCCCACAACCCTTCTGACGTCCTTCGCACCTCCTGGAGTCCTTCTGGCTTTTCAGCCCCGCCCTGCAGTCACCAACGCTGCTAAATAGAGACAGGTGATTAGATAACCCGTTCCAGCTGAGGTATCCACTCACCAGTCATCTTGCTCCCAGCCGGCTCCTGTGCATGCCATTGCCAGCAAGCGGCCCGTGACCACGCCCGGCCTCCCACACTAGGGTTGTGGGAAAATCAATTTGAATACGTTGTGTGATTTAGAATCGATTCTCATTTTTTTAAAATCGATATTTTATTTTTTTATTTTATTTTAATTTTTTTTTATCAATCCAACAAACCACTACACAGCAATACCATAACAATGCACTCCAAATCCAAAACCAAACCTGACCCAGTAACACTCAGAACTGCAATAAACAGAGCAACTGAGAAAAGACCCAAACACGACACAGAACAAACCAAAATTAGTGAAACAAAAATGAATATTATCAACAACAGTATAAATATTAGTTATAATTTCAGCATAGCAGTGATTAAAAATCCCTCATTGACATTATAGTTAGACATTTATAAAAATAAAAAAATAAAAACAATAGTGTCACTTGCATCACGTCTCATAAGCTTGACAACACACTGTGGCCAATATTTTCACAAAGATAAAATAAGTCATATTTTTGGTTCGTTTAATAGTTAAAACAAATTTACATTATTGCAATCAGTTGATAAAACATTTTACTTTACAATTATAAAAGTTTTTTTTTTTTTTTAAATCTACAACTCAGCTTGCATGTCAGCAGACTGGGGTAGATCCTGCTGAAATCCTATGTATTGAATGAATACAGAATCGTTTTGAATCGGAAAAATATCGTTTTTGAATCGAGAATCGAATCGAATCGAAAAAAATCGATATATTATCGAATCTTGACACCAAGAATCGATATTGATTTGAATCGTGGGACACCCAAAGATTCGCAACCCTACTAATAACCCACTAATAAGATCAGGATTGACCACATTTTTTCACCACTTTTTTAAGTACGCACACGCCATTTTGATATTTTTTTTAATTCTGTAAAAAAAACCCACAAAAAAAGCATTATATATATTTTAAAATATTGATGTCAGCTTTGTGTTACGGGTGAAAGTGTACAGTATTATTATTATTAGTTATTAGAATCAAAATGTCAGTTTTTCTTACCATGTATTGATTAACGTGGACCTCAACTTAAACAAGTTGAAAAACTTATTCGGGTGTTACCATTTAGTGGTCAATTGTACGGAATATATACGGTACTGTGCAATCTACTAATAAAAGTTTCAATCAAGCAATCAATTCTCATAACATTGCAAATTTATGGCCTGCTTGTTGCAAATGCCCCCCCTGCCTCTATCACAAAGCAGACACTAAATTTTGTCTTTAAATGCATGTAAATATATGTATATATATATATATATACATATATATATATATATATATATATATATATACATATATATATATATATATATATATATATATATATATATATATATATATATATATATATATATATATTGTAGCTGAGATAGGCGCCAGCGCCCCCCGCGACCCCAAAAGGGAATAAGCGGTAGAAAATGGATGGATATAAGCTTTTTTCTTTTTAACTGTGACGGCCAGAGCGCATGCCTTTTTGCACTCATCTTCCAGGAGCGCGCCAAGCGCGTGTCAGTCCGGCGGCAGCAAGCGGCTGAAATCAATCTCCAGCAATCAGCGCCCCTGCTGCTGATCAGAGGACCGCCTTCATAAGCCTGCACAACCTAGTCATGTGTTCGAGTACTGTAAGGGATCATCTCGCTCTATGCAACCTCAGCTCTCTCTCTGTGTGTTTTCCTCCGTTGTGTTTGATTGGTCTCGTGTCTTTCTTGTCGTCCTTCCTTCAGTATGCCTTCTTTTCATTCGAAAAGCTGTGCTTCTCGTCTCCCCTGTGTTTTTCCCCTCTGGTTCTCTGGCTGCCCCCTTGGATCTCGACCTCCCGCCTGGACACGGACCTTTTGACGCCTCGCTATACCCCCGACTACCTGCCTATCTCACGGACATTCGAACTTGCCTTCTCCTCCGGGACTTCTGCCTCTCGTTCGACACTCCCGGTAACACACAAGAGTTAATTCACACATAGTCGTGCACCACACACACTCTTGGATTTAGTCTATATATATATATATATATATATATATATATATATATATATACATAAATCATAGAGCTAAATATGACTCCCTTGTTGTCTGCGCCATCTACTCCTCTTGTACATAACATTAACAGAATAAAAAAATATCAAAAATGGCCCCCTTATACTTAGTATGCGGCTCTTGGTGGAAAAGGTTTTGACACCCCTGCTGTACAATACCATATAAAGAAGACAGCACTCTTATATGTATATTTTTTTATATAAAAAACAGTGCTTTTATTCATGTAATACTGTGGAAAAATAATTACATACCATTTTTAAAAATATTGAAGATAATGAAATAAAAAAATGAGTTGATAATGGGCTTTTTTGTACATATCTTAAACAGTTTTTTTCCTGCTACTGAACAGTACAATAACATAAACATTGGGGTCTATATTCAAAGACACAATAATACAGGATACAGTCCTACCAGAGGTATAAAAGTACTGGATTGTGAGAGAAATGATAGACATATATAGCAACACACACTCGCACACACACACAATCGCACGTCCACACACAGTCGCACACACAGATGTATTGTATACACATTAACATGCACACAACAGTCCCACGCGCACATGAGTCAGACATTTGGAGTATGCACGTATCCATTCACACGTCTATACAAACACACTGTACAAATTGATGTGCGTGCCAATGCCCACACACTCACACAAACACACGCTCATTACTACATGTCAATATTGTAGACGGCCTTCATGGAAATTCTCCATACACATTCTCTTCGGGCCATTTTGGCAGGCAGACGATGAGGAAATATTATATTTTCCTGATAAGGCCACTCAGTTCTAAACCCAACATCCACGTTGTTCTTGCAATCCGTACCAGTCTTCCATTTTAGAGCTCAGGGCAAAAAAAGAAAAGGCCCAAGCCGAGGAAAAAGTCTGACCCAAGGTTTTTTACCTGGTTTGTAAAGCAACAGTCGCCGATAGAAAGAGCTCCTACTGCATATACTGTACATGGTCTACTGTGAAGAACAATATGAACACTTGGCACTAGATTTTCTTCTATACACTGATATACCCTTTTTGATGGCACGTCTCCTCCAAACTTTTGGTCCGTAATATACGCATCATTACATGTTTTACGTTGACAAAAATAATTCTGTAATGTTAAAAAATAGAATACAAAGCTCTCATCGGGTGTGCAAATAAAAAAGACGACAGGAGGAGCAAAGAAAGCGTGAATACTGACGATGACGATGACGTGCAAAATGATTACAACCACTTATCACTTTCCCTTGGCTAAATATTGGCTATAAAAGCATGATGGAAATCATTTGAATGGGCTGAAAAAATGACATAATATCCACTGGCTGATAAATGTGTACCATATTCAGCCTTGACAGCCATATTTCCACCAAGTTAGTACTCATCAGTTTGGCACCGGAGCAAAGAAGGACATCCAGCATTTGGTGTTCTTCTGTCTTGGCAACTTTGTTGTTTTTGTCGTCTTCGAAATCCCATCCAAGTGATTACTCTGTGTCTGCCAATTAGCGAACCGCAGAGTTTTAAGCCCCGCCCCTTTACGAGCTGGACTACTGATGTCAGATAACAGAAAGTGCCGCGATACCAGCCTGTTATTAAGGTACCTTTCTCGATTTCGACAAGTGAACCCCACTGTGCTGCTAGGCGGAAACGCTCTTCGTCAAGACTCTGCGATCGCGTTGTCGTCCTCTTCTTTGTCTTGATTGTGACTTGCGCTGTCTGCTCTCTCAGAGCTCCCGTTTTAAAAACAGCCGGTGTGGAGTCTCCCACACTTTTGTCTCTACTAAGTCTCCATTTTCTCCTACGGAAATCCCCCCCCTTGTCTCTAGGGCACTCTCCTCCACGAGTGTGCATGTGCCTTATTTGTGTTCACTGGGGCGTGTAAGTGTGTGCATGTAAATATGTGTGTGTCGGTGTGTGTTTTTAGCTGCAACGCTATCGCCAGTACACTGGTCATGCTAGGCATGACATGTCCGTCTCACACGTGAGTCTGCATCCTCTGCGTGTGTCGGCTGTGGGAGTAGTCGGAGTGTTGTGACGTGTAGGAGAAGCGAGTGGAGCTGCCGTACTTCCCGAGTCCCGTGTCTGAGCTTGAGGGTGTGGCACCCCCGGGGCCCACCCCTACCGGAGGACCGGCAACCCCAGAACCCACCCCGTACATTTCATATGAGGGACCGGCCTCTAGCGGGGCCAGGCTGGACGGGGCGAACCCCATACGGTAGGTCTGGTAATGCGAGGGGTATCCATAGTTGTCGTAGGCCAGCTGGTTGGTGGAGTCCAGCAGGCTGCAGTCCCCCGGGAAGTCTCCCCCAGCCGGGGCTGGGTTGCTCGGAGGTTGCTGACTCTGACCTCCGCGGGTGAAGGTGTTGAACTGGGCATAGCTGATGTGGGACAGTCTGGAAGGGGGGCGGGGGTCGTAGCAGGTCTGGGGGCGGCCCGGGGAGGTGAGGGGGCCGGGTGGAACGGGGGCTCCGCCGCTGGCCGTGGCCCCCGAGCCGGCTGCGCTGCTGCTGATGGATGCGGCCCCGCCTGGTGTGCCGGTGGGAGATCGGTAGTCAGAGTAGTGCATGGTAGAGCGGGACGCCGGGCGTCCTTCGTCGAGTGTAGACGCTCGTACGTTGTAGTAGCCGTTAGTGGGATCCTTGGAAAACACAAGAGGGAATTACCACGACATCCACAAATGTTGTAAAACAATGTCAGACGTGAAAATAACTCTGTATTCATTAGCAATGCTTGGTAGAAGACCCCTACGGATGTAAAAAAAAATAAAAATAAATTAAAAACGAAATTAATAAGTAGTTGCTGACTTCTACCTATTAATTTATTGATTCGTTTGAGTTACACATTGAGCAAAGGAAGTCCAAAAATAAATGTGTAAAAAATAAACCAAATAAGCTTCTTTCTACTCATTTTCAGACTGATAAAGTGCAAACATGTGATGTATCATATTTTAACTGTATGCATGTTCTTATAAGAAAAACAAATTAAAACCATAATAGTACAATCCTTCCACATGTCATTATATTATTGTTATGATTGTTGTTAGTTATTGTATCCTCCTACGGTGTGTAGTGAAGCATGTTTAACTATTCCTCGTCTTGCAGAAACTTACTTTACAGCCATGGAGGATTTGTGATTTGAAAGTAGCTAAAACACTGCCGACACAGCGGATGGACGTTAACCGCTAATTAGCTAGTCGTGCTTTAAAGCACCTCCTGCTGAGCAGTGTTTCAGTGTTATAGCTTCACCATTATCGTTAGTTTATAAACCAAAATACGTCGATTCTCCCTTTTCTGCCTACACACCATGTCTGCCTGTAAGTACTCCTTTGCTCGTAAAACCAGCAATGTCACGACGTGACGACAGCGCGCAGTCATCCTCGTAAAATAAAAAAAGGGGGAACCGGTATTTTTCAGATGCAGTATAGAACCTTTTTGTGCTGGCCCCACTATCGACTGGACTCTCACATTAACTGTATCCACTCGACATCCGTTGCACCCCAGGGGTCCCCACATCTGTGGTCCCTTCGAGGGTTTCTTGCCTTGATGTGGGATGTGTGTCATTGTGGCTTGTGCAGCCATTTGAGACATTTGTGATTAAGGGATATATAATTCAACTCAGATGGATTTATTGATTGCTATATTTTTTAATTCATTTGTACCGCAGTACTTTATTAGTACCGGTATATCATACAACCCTAGTCCAGTCACACATTTGTTTTATTTAACATTAAATTATTATTCTTTTTTTTATTCTTACAGATTTGCATGAATCAGAGTGTGTTTTCGCCAGGGTTGAACTCGGTAAGAATTGACTATTTGTGACAGGAGTCTTCCATCCCATAATGTCTCACGTCACCAGACGCTCAGGCATTGTTTCACGGGGCTTTAGGCCGTGCAGGGTGCGGGGGGTAAAACAGCATCCCGGCTGTTGTTGGGGTGATATAACCACCTCCTGGGGTGGATTCATCTCTGCGTTTTTTTAAAATGAACCGACTGGTCCCCCAGCTGGAGGCTTTGCAGCGTGTGTCTGCGCAAAATGCTCTGGTGGGGAAACATTTTGACAGCTTTACGCATGAAAATCTTTCCACACCTCAGCCAGAGCCCGCCGTTTGAGGTTGACTTTATATTTGATCCTGTCTGTTTTGCCTGCATGGTTGTAAAATGAAAGGGAAGTGCTCCTCACCTTGAGGTCGTACTCCTGGCGGGTTTCTAAGGTGTCGCTGCGGAGGTCCGACTTGAGCTCTATGTCATCCTTAAAGGGCTGGTTGGACGGAGAAAAGGACACAGAGGGGAGAAACTAAACGGTCAAACAAACAAAATAAAAAGGAGGCGAGTGCCGAAGAAAAGAGGGAGAATAAAGGAGGGAAGGATGTAAGTGAGAGAAAAGGAGAAAATGGAATTAAAGGTGTTAAAAAAAAAGAGCTCACAGGGAAGAGAGGCTACATACACACACACACATACAGTGGGGCAAAATAGTATTTAGTCAGCCACCGATTGTTCAAGTTCTCCCACTTAAAATGATGAGAGAGGTCTGTAATTTCCATCATAGATACACTTCAACTGTGAGAGACAGAATGTGAAAAAAAATCCAGGAATTCACATTATAGGAATTCTTAAGAATTTATTTTTAAATTATGGTGGAAAATAAGTATTTAGTCAACCATTCAAAGCTCTCACTGATGGAAGGAGGTTTTGGCTCAAAATCTCACAATACATGGCCCTATTCATTCTTTCTTTAACACGGATCAATCGTCCTCTCCCCTTAGCAGAAAAACAGCCCCGAAGCATGATGTTTCCACCCCCATGCTTCACAGTAGGTTTGGTGTTCTTGGGATGCAACTCAGTATTTCTCTTCCTCCAAACATGACGAATTGAGTTTATACCAAAATGGATGCATGGATGATACAGCAGATGACTGGGAGTATGTCATGTGGTCAGATGAAACCAAAATATAATTTTTTTGGTATAAACTTAACTCATCGAAGGGAGAAGAATACGGAGTTGCATCCCAAGAACACCATACCTACTGTGAAGCATCGGGGTGGAAACATCATGCTTTGGGGCTGTTTTTCTGTTAAGGGGACAGGACGATTGATCCGTGTTAAGGAAAGAATGAATGGGGCCATGTATCGTGAGATTTTGAGCCAAAACCTCCTTCCATCAGAGAGAGCTGTGAATGGTTGACCAAATACTTATTTTCCACCATAATTTACAAATAAATTCTTTAAAATTCCTACAATGTGAAATCCTGGATTTTTTTTTCACATTCTGTCTCTCACAGTTGAAGTGTACCTATGATGAAAATTACAGACCTCTGTCATCATTTTAAGTGGGAGAACTTGTACAATCGGTGGCTGACTAAATACTTTTTTGCCCCATTGTACACACACACACTAGGGTTGTACGGTATACCGGTACCAATAAAGTACTGTGGTGCTAATGAATTAAAAACGATACTTTACTGCCCTTGAAAAATACTGTTACTTCTTTTTAGTAAGTCTACCATAGTGCAGCTGTGGCTACTGATGTAGCTTATCACCACCAGGTGTGAATGAATGTTGAGTCCCACTTCTCTGTGAGCGCTTTGAGTGTGTAGAAAAGCGCGATATAAATCTAAGTTATTTTATTTTATTCATTTATTGTTTTAATCCGCATGCTGCCGTGCGGTGGTGACGTTGCTAAGTCGAGGCGCATGTAAAGTGTGTCAGCCCGCATACAAGCAGAAACACTGTGGACAGAAAAAACGGCAATTCTACTGGTTAATAAAGAGGGTGCATGAAGCGCAACATGGAGGAATTAGGGCTGCGAAACTATCGATAAAGGTGAGGCTATAAAACACTGACGCGCCACGCTGCTTCAAAACATTTCTCGCCAAAAGTACCGATTAGTATTACCACCTTTGCTTCAAACTAAGGTACGTTTTTAAATAACAAACATCCAGATCTGCACAAAGAGTTTAAAAAGTGACAGGTAAATGTAGTAAAACTCGCTCATCTGCTGTGCACATATACAGTGGGGCAAAAAAGTATTTAGTCAGCCACCGATTGTGCAAGTTCTCCCACTTAAAATGATGACAGTGGTCTGTAATGTTCATCATAGGTACACTTCAACAGTGAGAGACAGAATGTGAAAAAAAATCCAGGAATTCACATTGTAGGAATTTTAAAGAATTTATTTGTAAATTATGGTGGAAAATAAGTATTTGGTCAACCATTCAAAGCTCTCATTCATTCTTTCCTTAACACAGATCAATCGTCCTGTCCCCTCAGCAGAAAAACAGCCCCAAAGCATGATGTTTCCACCCCCATGCTTCACAGTAGGTATGGTGTTCTTGGGATGCAACTCAGTATTCTTCACGTTCCAAACACGACGAGTTGAGTTTATACCAAAAAGTTATATTTTGGTTTCATCTGACCACATGACATTCTCCCAATCCTCTGCTGTATCATCCATGTATCCATTTTGGTATAAACTCAACTCGTCGTGTTTGGAGGAAGAAGAATACTGAGTTGCATCCCAAGAGCACCATACCTACTGTGAAGCATGGGGGTGGAAACATCGTGCTTTGGGGCTGTTTTTCTGCTAAGGGGACAGGACGATTGATCCGTGTTATAGAAAGAATGACTGGGGCTATGTATTGTGAGATTTTGAGCCAAAACCTCCTTCCATCAGTGAGAGCTTTGAATGGTTGACCAAATACCTATTTTCCACCGTAATTTATAAATAAATTCTTTAAAATTCCTACAATGTGGATTTTTTTTTTCACATTCTGTCTCTCACAGTTGAAGTGTACCTATGATGAAAAAACAGACCTCTGTCATCATTTTAAGTGGGAGAACTTGCACAATCGGTGGCTGACTAAATACTTTTTTGCCCCACTGTATATATCTTGATAGAAATTTTGGTACCAGGTATCAGGACAACCCTAACACACACACACACACGCACGCACACGCACACACACACACACACACACACACACACACACACACACTCTCACACACACACACACACACGCACACAATGGGCACACTCACACAACTCACCGAGTACATGGCCTTGACCATACGTGAGGCCGTGGATACGCTGCCCGAGTCCTCTTCCAAACTGTGGCTCTCCTTGTTGATGGTTTCCACTTTAATGTCCGGTTTGCCCAGCGTGACCCCTCTACGGCCTGGAAGCAAAACACGACGAGGTCAAACACACAAAAAAAGAAAACACGTCTTGGGATTTTACAAGAACAGAGTCAGCAAGCGCCTGCATGCACACAGGTGTTTATTTACTGCTATGTGACCATCCTTGCTGTACTGTACTGATGGACTAAGGTACTTAAAACCAAATAATCGTACCTATTGGTACCTGCTGTTGTGTATTTGGGATCTACATAAGTCCCAAAAATGTGAAATCCAACCGTGGAGGCATTGCGGCGATACTATATTTGTAAAATAATCTTGCTTTCCTTCATATTTCCTCCTAACAAACTGTTTGGAATGTGCACAATTGGTCACAAATTGTTAAAACCGTCAAAAATTGGGAAAACCGTCAGCGGCTTATCCCTATTTGGTATAAATCACGGGTGTCAAAAGCTCAGTTTTTTGGCCTGTAGTATATTGTCGAGGAAAAAAAAACGTAAATGTAAGAAAAAAGATGTAATGTTTTGAGAAAAAGGTGAAATTTAGATATTAATAGGCCACTAACAAGATCAGGGTTGACCAAATTTTCCACCATTTTTATGCATGCGGGGTCCATATTAATCTTTTTTTTTTTTAATTGTTAAAAAAAAAAAAAAAGCTAAAGCTAAATAAAAAGCTAAAGCTAAATAAAGCTAAAACCAAACATTAAATATGTTTTTAGGACAAATCTTGATGCCAGCTTTGTATTACGGGTGAAAAAGTGTATTGTTGTTCGGAATTAGAATTAAAATTTCACCTTTTTGTCATTACATTGACTTTCTATTTCCCTATTCTCGTACATTTTACTGGCTTTTGTCTTTAAATATATATATATTAGCTTTGACTAATGCATGCTTTGACTCTTCGGTATGCGGCCCTTGGTGGAAAAAGTTTGGACACCTTTGCTATAAATGTACCCAGAGCCATTGTAGTTTGCGCTGTAGTCAATAAGCTCTGTCTTGTTCTCTAGCCTCTTGTTGTAGGGCAGACTTGCTCGTACATACCCCAGTGTAGATGACATTAGTGATGCACCATACGGGTTGTGGTAAAAATGCTTGGGAATACATACTGCATGTAATACAGATATCATGCAAACCTTTTTAATCAATAGACAAATGGTCAATGACGTATGGGCAATTACGGCTAAAGTCGCTTGTGTCGCCACCTGTAACCGAAACCAAAACTAACCATTGCGCACACATTTTCCACTCAGACTTTGGTAATTACTTTAAATGTTTTGATTACATTGACATTTTTGATTGTGTTAATACACTAGGTTAAAGGGTCTGTTTGCCATATTTACACAAATGCAGAGTGTGTGCTAACTTTCCACTGTATTTTACAAAGTATATGTCCAGGGTGTACCCCGAATGCAGCTGAGATAGGCTCCAGCACCCCCCGTGACTCCGAAAGGGACAAGCGGTAGTAAATGGATGGATTCCGCCCTCTTACTGCTTTTAGGACATAATGACATGACTATGTATGTACGTAACATGTGAATGCGCATTAGCCTTGGGTGGTGTTAGCTATTAATACAAATTTGGATAGTTAACGTGATCTGTCATTAAATGTATATTTTATCATAACAACAATATGACTGCAAATTGTTCATTGCTTCTCTTGGACTGCTTTTCTATGTGTGCATTAAATGTTATTACATAAACTTAGCAACTTTGAAATCATACACGATCATGAAACAAATGTGTTCTGTTAAACCACTAATGATATAACATAAACTAGCCCGGGCGGTCTAATTTTTTTTCCTTTGAAAAATTTAACTGTGATCAAGTTGAAAACTGACCCCTAAGCCATGATTTTAGTGAGCACAGTTTACTGCTGGTAAGTGGACGGTAGTGATATTGTTGTCATTTCACGCTGCATAGGGATAATAGATAGATAGATAGATAGATAGATAGATAGATAAATGGATAGATAGTACTTTATGTATTTCTTGAGGAGAGTTCCTTTAGCACATGAGGACGTTCACGATACTACAACACTTAAACTGGCTTGTTTGGGTCTCAAATTTGACATCGACAAAAGTAGCTGACCATGTATGTGGACGTCAACTTAAAGGGGCTGTTTTGCAACTTACTCAACGTTATAATTTTTCAAACCATAAAATTATAACCCGAACCCCACCGGCGAGCTTATGTTGCCATTAGTGGTTTAACAGAACATAATATTTCACAATTACTAACTTTATCGAATAAAATGTGCTCCTCGGTAAGAAGAATTTGATTGACTTAAGCAAGTTTCACTCCAGTTTCTAAGTAAATAATTTTTGCTAACTTTGGCATGTTTTTCCAGCCAATGTTGTTTACAATTGACACACATGTGTTTGTCAGTCCCCACAATGTACCAACCTTTGTAGTAAATTGACAAAATATCCTAAAGTTACGGTGGATATTTTACCGAGGGCATTGAGGTGTGAGAGATTTGAAGCTACCTTGATTTTTGGGGTCAAACTTTGGGGCTTAATATAACTGTCAGAACAATAATAGCACAGGCAACAGTAGTTGGTCATTTTTTGACACATTTTCACCCTTTTATGTTCAGCACATCAGGAGAGGAAACATTTGTATTGGTATTAGCATCAGCATCAAACTGGCATTTGGCATCTTTATACTGGTAGATGGCGTTACTCACTGCCTTTGCGCTGCAGGTAGAAGATGAGAACGAGGAACAGGAGGAGGATGAACAAGAAGATGGTGGCTCCCACCGTCCAGCCGGCGATTATCCCGACTGGAAATTCATCTGCAATAACACAACGCAAAAGTCAGTCTTGTCAGGAGACACGGCGATATTCGACGAGACTTTCATTCTCCTCGCAACCCACCGTTCTCCTCCAGCGTGATGATCATAGTGCCGGCCCCGAAGGAGTTGGAGGCCGTGCAGTTGTACGAGGTCAGGAAGTCAGACTCCATCACGTTGTTGATGGTCAGCGTGGAGAGGACGCCGCCGCCCTCTGCTGACGACCTGCTCTGCTCCACCGTGTAGCGCTCCAGCAGCGTTCCCTTCTCCTCCTCCCACACATTCTCTTTCCACGCCCACACCTGAACACACACACAGGCACACACATTATTCCATCACTCTATAACACAAAATGCACTCATTGGACACTTCATTACATCACATCATTTTCTACTCCTCCTCTTCTCCACATGTACACTTCCTCCCTCTTTCCTGTTCTAACCCCTGTGACTGTATATTGTATGTCTGTTCTTGGATGGGTTGTACTGAAAATGAGTTTTGTTGTACTTTTTAAGTGCAATGACAATAAAGTTATATTATTTTCTATCAGGTACAGCTGTACCATATTAGAGCAGAATACCCCGAAAAATTATCTCACAATCAGGATATTTAAGGTTCAAATGTCCATGCATGCACTGATTGCTCCCGGTTTATTCCCACAAACATACAATAAAATAGCATAGATAAGGCTAGGCTAGGATAAGAAAGGATAAACTAGGATAGGATAGGCTTCATCAACGACAGAGCAGTGGAGATAGTAAGCAGTACCAAGTTCCTGGGGGTGCAGATAACTGACAATATAACCTGGTCCCTACACACCAGAGCTCTTGTAAAAAGAGCTCATCAGCGCATACACTTTCTGCGTCGGATGAAAAGAGCACAGCTCCCTCCCCCCATTCTCACCACATTCTACAGAGGCACTATAGAGAGCCTACTGACCAACAGCATCTCTGTCTGGACTGGAGCCTGCAGTGCCTCAAGCTGGAAGTCTCTACAGAGAGTGGCGAGTACGGCGGAAAAGATAATCAGGATTCCTCTTCCTCCTATCTGGGAAATCGCAAAAAGCCGCTGCCTGACCAAGGCTCAGAAAATCTGTAGAGACTCCTCCCACCCCCACCAAGGACTGTTTTCACTGCTGGACTCAAGAAAGAGGTTCCGCAGCCTCCGTAGCAGAACCACCAGGTTCTGTAACAGCTTCTTCGCTCAGGCCGAAAGACTCTTGAACAATTACCCCACACCCCGCCACCCCAAAACAGATTAACTCGCCGGAATATAAACACATTATAACATACATCCATAGATGTGGATGCATATGCAAAAGTGCAATATATTTATCAATCAATCAATCAATGTTTACTTATATAGCCCTAAATCACTAGTGTCTCAAAGGGTGTCTACCACTAGTGTCTCCAATTTATCTGACCTTATTGCTATTTTATCCTGCATTTCAATGAGATAATGCAACAAAATGTGGTTCTTATCTGTACTGTAAAGTTCAATTTTGAATGACAATAAAAGGAAGTCCAAGTTTAAATCTAAGTCTAAGTTTGGACATGATAGGATAGGATTGGATGGTTTCAGTTTATTTCGAACATGTATACAGTTACAATATGATACATCATAAAAACCCCGTTTCCATATGAGTTGGGAAATTGTGTTAGATGTAAATATAAACGGAATACAATGATTTGCATATCATTTTCAACCCATTTTCAGTTGAATATGCTACAAAGACAACATATTTCATGTTCAAACTGATCAACTTTTTTTTTTTTGCAAATAATCATTAACTTTAGAATTTGATGCCAGCAACACATGACAAAGAAGTTGGGAAAAGTGGCAGTAAATACTGATAAAGTTGAGGAATGCTCAGCAAACGCTTATTTGGAACATCCCACAGGTGTGCAAGCTGATTGGGAACAGGTGGGTGCCATGATTGGGTATAAAAACAGGCAGCTTCCCAAAAAATGCTCAGTCTTTCACAAGAAAGGATGGGGCGAGGTACACCCCTTTGTCCACAACTGCGTGAGCAAATTGTCAAACAGTTTAAGAACAAAGTTTCTCAAAGTGCAATTGCAAGAAATTTAGGTATTTCAACATCTACGGTCCATAATATCATCAAAAGGTTCAGAGAATTATGGAGAAATCACTCCACGTAAGCGGCATGGCCGGAAACCAACATTGAATGACCGTGACCTTCGATCCCTCAGACGGCACTGTATCAAAAACCGACATCAATCTCTAAAGGATATCACCACATGGGCTCAGGAACACTTCAGAAAACCTCTGTCACTAAATACAGTTCGTCACTACATCTGCAAGTGCAAGTTAAAGCTCTACTATGCAAAGCAAAAGCCGTTTATCAACAACATCCAGAAACGCCGCTGGCTTCTCTGGGCCCGAGATCATCTAAGATGGACTGATGCAAAGTGGAAAAGTGTTCTGTGGTCTGACGAGTCCACATTTCAAATTGTATTTGAAAATATTCAACATGGTGTCATCCAGGCCAAAGAGGAAGCGAACTATCCAGACTGTTATTGACGCAAAGTTCAAAAGCAAGCATCTGTGATGGTATGGGGGTGCATTAGTGCCCAAGCATGGGTAACTTACACATCTGTGAAGGCACCATTAATGCTGGAAGGTACATAGAGGTTTTTGAACAACATATGCTGCCATCTAAGCGCCATCTTTTTCATGGACGCCCCTGCTTATTTCAGCAAGACAATGCCAAGCCACATTCAGCACGTGTTACAACAGCGTGGCTTCGTAAAAAAAGACTGCGGGTACCTTCCTGTCCCGCCTGCAGTCCAAGCCTGTCTCCCATCGAAAATGTGTGGCGCATTATGAAGCGTAAAATACGACAGCGGAGACCCCGGACTGTTGAACGACTGAAGCTCTACATAAAACAAGAATGGGAAAGAATTCCAATTTCAAAGCTTCAACAATTAGTTTCCTCAGTTCCGAAACGTTTATTGAGTGTTAAAAGAAAAGGTGATGTAACACAGTGGTGAACATGCTCTTTCCCAACTACATTGGCACGTGTTGCAGCCATGAAATTCTAAGTTAATTATTATTTGCAAAAAAAATAAAATAAAGTTTATGAGTTTGAATATCAAATATCTTGTCTTTGTAGTGCATTCCATTGAATATGGGTTGAAAAGGATTTGCAAACCATTGATTGTATTCTGTTTATATTTACATCTAACACAATTTCCCATATTCTCATTTCTCCTTTCAACATATCCGAATGGATATGTGTCTATTTTTGTACTGTGATTGACTGCTGACCAGTCCAAGGTGGGGTACGTCGCCTCTCGCCCCAAAGTCAGCTGGGATAGACTCCAGCTGAACTGTGACCCCATTGAAGACAAGCGGTATAGAACATGAATGGATCAATGAAGCGACACCTACATAATATTATGTTTCACACATTTTCTCTGTTGACATCTTTATCTGACGACATGCATGTATTTTCCTACATGGCATGCAGAGGGGCCATGCTTAGGTAGGTGAGGTTGGGGGGGAATCGTGCACATCCTCCATATTTAAAGCCACTAAAAGCAACTGTATTATTCAGCATATACCGTACTGAGGCCAGTTAATTATGCATAAGCCCACATGTTCCCATAATGCCCCCACTTGTTCGGGAGAAGGAGATTCTCCCAGCTGTGGCGTTTACCGGGACAACTGTTCCTCCCTTCGTCCTTTTTTATATTTTATAAATCTTTTCATGTCCCAAGCTGCACGCGGCGCTTGCATTAGGGGGACGCCAGTCAGGACGCATCCATCAAGGCACCGCTACGCCTGCATGGTACGGCTGAGCGGAGAAAGCATTCGGGACGTTTTTTTGTGACGCAAGAGCTAAATGTGGACCAGCTTAGCGTTGGTTTGTTGATATTATGGGGTGGAGGGCGGTTTAATTTTCCTTTTTTTTTTTTGTAAATAACAGTGCCTAAAATCCGGGATAGTATTATGATGTCACTGATGACGCAAACCTCCCCTAAGGCAAAACAATGCTAATTTGGCTCAGCACCTTCATTGACACCCACTAATGTGTGCATGCATGACTCACTGCAAGACTCCCCCTTGTATCCTCAGTCTGCACCAACATTTGATCTGTTTCTTCTTTGCGCACGCCCCATTTCTCAAATAAGTCTTGTTTACCTCATGTAATATTATTTCATGTAACCTTGCTCACTAATAAACAAACATTCGCACTTTATAGCAACGCCTTTTCTACTTACAATCTTATCAGGAGGAGGCGTGCTCGCTATGAAGCATTTCACCTCGCCTCGTTCCCCTCGCACCGCATACTGGATGGGGTCACTGGAGATGATGGGAGGACCTGTGCAGGTCAGAAAACATATTCAGTCGGATGCAGCTCCTATACAAAATACATCACTCCTATCTTGGTTCTCAAAGAATAACGATATAGACAATTTGGACTTGTGAGTGTTGTTGCTGCCTGACCGTTGACAGTGAGCGTGACCTCTGTTTCTCCAACTCCAATTCGCGGCACAATGGCCTTGCACACGTACTGGCCGGCGTCGGCCTGGCTCACAGACTTCAGGTACAGCTGGTTGCTGTTACTGAGGACCTGCGTGGGAGCAGAGCACGTAGTAATGCGCGGGCTGACCATTAACGAGGGAGCACCAATGCATATGTTGTACAGTATATACCCGGCGACCCTATAAGTAATGCAAACCTGCCTGTCCTCTTTTAACCTATCTCTCTCAGGCTCTGCTGTTGCCTAGCAACAAAATCCATCAGATGACTTAGCCTATATTCATCCACATTCAGTGGCCACACCCACAAAGTCTAATAGAATCCATGTTGAGAGCTGAATCAAAAATAAAATAAATACTGTATATAAATGGCTATTAACTTATTTTACTACATTTCGCCCTAAATGACACATTTCTAAGCAAAAAAAAAATGGCTAAATGAAGAAGAAATGTCAATACTACACTAGTAGTATTGACTAATTGAGAGTTATTTCATTATTTCATGTCTAGAGGTCTCTCATGGTGTTGAAAAAATATTTGAAAGGTAGTAAACAGATTTCAATGCTTTTGCTATGAAAGTATTTGATTCAACCTACTCAGTGGCCTTGTGGTTAGAGTGTCCGCCCTATGGTCGGTAGGTTGTGAGTTCAAACCCCGGCCGAGTCATTACAAAGACTATAAAAGACGCAGCCCTTTGAGACACTAGTGATTTAGGGCTATATAAATGAACATTGATTGATCATTGATTGAAATGTGTGACCCATTACCTCCCTGCTTGGCACTCAATATCACGGGTTGGAATTGGGGGTTAAATCATCAAAAATTATTTCTGGGCGCGGCCACCGCTGCTGCTCACTGCTCCCCTCACCTCCCAGAGTAGGAACAAGGAGATGGGTCAAATGTAGAGGACACATTTCACCACACCGAGTGTGTGTATGACAATCATTGGTACTTTAACTTAACTTAATTTATATTAAATGGTTCCTACTTCATGGAAATTAATTAACAACCAAGAACGGGAAATTACTGTAATGGTTAATTTAGTTACAAAAAAAGTACAGGAATCCCTCATCAAACACTGTTCATTGGTTCCTGTAGGGACAGTGGTAAAAGAATTTCTGCAAAGTAGGAATGATTAGTTATAAATTATTTTTTTTTATAGCCAGAGCAAAACAAAATCTGTTTACAACCTTCCAAGTAAGTGTTTTTTACATCATGAGATCCTCCTGAACATTAAATACTACCCACATTGTCATCTTTACACCATTTTAGTAACCTGAGGCCGAGCCAATCAGTGGCCACGATACTGAACATTGTGCTCTGATTGGTTTGGTCTTATCTACTGGACAATAATACTGTAGTTTCAACACTGTTTTCTTTATTTTTACATTTGTATGCTTAAAATGCGTAATTTAGGCCAGTAGTGCGTAAAATATGCTTGAAAAAATCAAAAATCAAATAAAAAAGATATAAGACACAGTGAAACCGCAAAGTGCGATGTTTTGAGAGAAAAATGTCCATCCATCCATCCATTTCCTACCGCTTATTCCCTTTGGGGTCGCGGAGGGCGCTGGTGCCTATCTCAGCTACAATCGGGCGGAAGGCAGTGTACACCCTGGACAAGTCGCCACCTCATCGCAGGGCCAACACAGATAGACAGACAACATTCACACTCACATTCACACACTAGGGCCAATTTAGTGTTGCCAATCAACCTATCCCCAGGTGCATGTCTTTGGAAGTGGGAGGAAGCCGGAGTACCCGGAGGGAACCAACGCAGTCATGGGGAGAACATGCAAACTCCACACAGAAAGATCCCGAGCCCGGGATTGAACCCCAGACTACTCAGGACCTTTGTATTGTGAGGCAGACGCACTAACCCCTCTGCCACCGTGAAGCCCATGGACAAATGTATATTAATTAAAACATTTATGGAACAGCCTATGTTTAATTTAGTGCTGTCAAATCACTATTTTTTTTTTTAAATCAGATTAATCACACTTTTGCATTAATCACAAATTATTACTTGTTTGCTTGATTTTAATTTACTGAAAAAAGATCCAAATATTTGGACACAAATGCAAATATATTTTCAGAACATCAGCCAGGATTTTAAAGAAAAATGTTTGAGGCTTCTTGAATACACTACGAATATTGCTTTAAAACTTGATAACAATTTGTATCTAGTGTCCAGTTAGGGTGTATTTTATAAGGAAATTTTCCAGCGAACACACCTGTGTCTCCTCACTCATCTTTGCACATATGCATTAACCTAAACACTGACCGTATAACAACCCATACCCGCATTTTAGGAAACTGTCCGTTGTTAAGGTCAAATAAATTCAGTGATTAATCTACATACACATATGATTATTGCATTTTTTTTTTGTGTGTGATTAATCACACAAGTTAACTTGTTATATTCCACAGCCTTAATATAAATACATCTTCTGTGCACGCATAAATCAATTAGAAGACACTTTGTCCTCACCCTGTTAGAACCTTTCTTGAACCATGTGAGTGTGAGTGGGGGGTTTCCGGCCCATTTGCAGTTGAGGGTGACGTCCGAGTCCACGTCCACCGTTTTGGGCTGAGGCTCCACCAAGAGAATAGGGCCGACTGGAGGACATCGAAAAGAAAGAGTAAAAACACAGGATGGAGCGACCATGACTGGACCGCTTGGAGGCAGGGCGGCACTCACATTGAACATCCACCAAGATGCTGACGTTGGTCTTTCCCACGGCATTGGACACCTGGCAGGAGACGGGCTCGGTGAAGAAGGAGTGGTCAGCCTTGGTGGTGAACACGCTCTCTCTGGCACCTTGGAGAATCACACCTCCCTTGGCCCACCTATTGGGGGGAAGAGAGTCGGTTGTTAGCCAACACAAGGTTTCAGCATTTTTTTCCATCCTCTGAATTGTGCAGGTGTGCCTAATATTGTGGGTAAGTGCACTCAGTGGCCTAGTGGTTAGAGTGTCCGCTCTGAGATCGGTAGGTCGTGAGTTTAAATCCCGGCCGAGTCATACCAAATACTATAAAAATGGGACCCATTACCACCCTGCTTGGCACTCAGCATTAAGGGTTGGAATTGGGGGTTATATCACCATAAATGATTCCCGGGCGCGGCACCGCTGCTGCCCACTGCTCCCCTCACTTCCCAGGGGGTGATCAAGGGGATGGGTCAAATGCAGAGGACAAATTTCACACCACCTAGTGTGTGTGTGACAATCATTGGTACTTTAACTTAACTTAACTAATGTCAAAAAGACTAAGAACCCCTGCTCTAAAATGAACATGCCTTCTTCAATCAAACCCCTTTGAGATATATATTTTTACAATAAGATGCAAAAGTCTTCGGCCATTCATGTCCCATTTGTGAGAGGAACTCTGCCGGTTTACTTTTTTTCTTAGTTTTTTTCCATCATGTTTATTTTTTGTCTTTAGAATGTGTTGTGCGCCAATAAAAAAAAAAAAAGAGCTGCGAGCCAAAATGTCCCCTGAGTCACACTTTGGAAACCCCTAATATAAATGCTGCAATTTCCCCACAAAAATGCTGGAAGTTTACAGTACAAAAAAATACATGAGCCGTGCTAACAGGGGGCACCAGACCGGAGGAATATCCCTCTTTAAAGATATCCATCCCATCCATCCATTCATTTCCTACCGTTTGTCCCTTTCGGGGTCACTTGGGCCAATTGTTAAAAGACGTAATAATTTACAGCAGTATGAGGCGACCAATTTTTACGAACATGTGTTCAACAAAGACATGAATAAATATTGTATTTAAATAAATATAGAGTTAAACGACGCCCCTGTTGTCTGTGCCGTCTTCTTCCCCATGTACAACCGTAACAGATATCACTTCAATTTGCAGCATTCCACTCATGCATGCAGTTATGTGATTGCAGTATTTTTACTGTATTTTTCCTATGCTTGTGTGTGTCTTTTAATGTGATTGTGTGTTTTTTGTCCCTGTTCGCCGCCATACATTAGTGATCTAATAGTGCAACCTGCTTCACTACGAGGGCATCGAGAGAAAACACTTACTCAACTAGCAACATGTAATACACACAATTACAAATCAACAAACACAAGCCACACCGGGACGCTCTTGTCCATTCCTCCCTAAACCATTCAGTTTGATCGACTTTAAGTTTGTTCTGATCAATGAATGTAGAAAATTGATTTTAACTAAATTACACACATTATTAAATGGATGAGTTTTTAACATACTGTAGTCTTAATGTATTAGAATTTTAAACACATTCCAATATAAGCGCTGTGCTGACCTGTAGCCCATAATAGGGGGGTTAGCGTGGGCCTGGCAGGTGAAGGTGACCCTGTCACCCTCCAGGACAGAGCGAGGCTCAATGGACAAGGTCACAGTTGGTGGATCTGGGAAAAAAAGTTCACAAAATAAGACACTTCCAAAACGTGTGCGCCCTCTTTTTGACTCCAAACGAGCTGCGGCAAAGTGTTTTGCTTTTCTGCTGACGGGGTTGGTGTGCTTACGGTGCACGTTGAGGGTGACTGTTGTGGTCCTGCCCGCAGGCGCTGCCAGGTTGGAGGCCACGCAGCTGTAGTTCCTGCCCGTGTCCGTGTCGATGGGATGGATGGGCAGGAAGCTGCGCGTGGTCACTCGCTTGCGGTCTGGAAGAACCTCCTAAAGCGACCACACGTCAGGGCAAAGGTTGAACACTGTGAACACTGTGCTGACTTTTTTTTTAAAGGACTCACAGTGCCGCTAACGGCCCCGTCCACAGGTAGGCCGTCTTTAAGCCATTCGATCATGGAAGGCGGCTTGGCGCCTCGAGACACACAGCTGAGGTTGTAGGACTCCCCAGCGTTGAGGAGAACCTCCGGACCGCCGTCGATAACCGGGTCGTCTGGGGGGACTGCAGAGAGGATGAAAGAACCAACATGAAGCTGTTCAGATTTTAAAATTGGCCTGGATGGAATAGGAGCAGAACATAAATAATATAATGACACAAAAACAAGTGCAATCTGTCTCTGGATTGACACCATATGAGCAAAGTAATTATCGTCAATCTGGATCATAAATTCTGTGCATATATTATATAAGGATCAAGAAAAATGTATCATTAAGCATATAGACACTTAACTTAAAAAACAATATCTTTTTGGAAAAGTATTTTGCTAAAAAGTCCCTGCAGGTTTGAGTTTGAGTTTGTCTTTATTAGGAACATGCATGCATACAACATGATACATCACAATCTCCAGTTTTTCTATTTAACATGTTCGAAAAGCAGCAGTAAATTAAAATTAAAAATAAATGAATAAATAAATAATAGTAGTGAAGTTAGTTATATTTCATATGGTGAAATAAATATGATTATCTAAAAAATAAATGGATGGATGAAATAAATACAGAATGTTGTTCAGGGTTCTTCTTCTTTGTACTTTGTAAACACTTTAAGTTTGAAGAGTTTCTTGAAGTGGATTATATTAGTACATTGTTTAATTTATTTGCTTAATCTATTCCATAATTTAATTCCACATACTGATATACTGAAGGTCTGAAATGTTGTACATGCATACAAATGTTTTAAAGAACACTTTTCTCTAAGATTACATTTCTCCTCTTGTTGAGAAGAATTGTTGTATATTCTTGGGTAGCAGATTGTAGTTTGCTTTGTGCATAATTTTAGCTGTTTGCAAATTCACTATGTCCTGGAATTTTAGTATTTTTGATTCAATGAACAAAGGGTATGAATGTTTTCTTTATCCAATATTATGTATTATTCTAACTGATATTTTTTGTAACACGGTTAATGAATGAAGTGGACTTTTGTAGTTATTTCCCCCTATTTCTGCACAATAACTCAGATAGCGAGCAGTAAAGAATAGGGAGTGATTTTTGGTCTCGAACATGTTTTTCTTTATTTATAACTTCTATTAATGTTGCTTTAAATTAATTTTGACTATTAGTTTTTAAATCACATTTTTTTGTCTCATCTTTACTCTGTGGTAGCACTGAGATCCATAAAAAAATATAATGTGCAATATATATCAAATGCGTTAATATTAACATTATTCTTATTATTATTATTTTTATTACACGTGTATGGCAGGATTATTTGACTAGTATAGACTAACATTTTTTAGAATGTTCCTAAAAACAACAGTGCTCCTGTACTATATAAAGCAGTAGTGCAAAATGCATCCCAGGGGCCATTTGTGGACCGCAACTCTTTTTATATTGGCCCTCGGCACATTGAAGAAGTAATATAGAACTACAAAAAAAATCTAAAATAGGGTAAAAGAAACAATGTAAAGAGAGAAAAAAACACAAAGTTTTGTTGGCCACATAATGAGGTGTACACCTCCCACCCCGACCTCCCAACCACACATTTATTCATACATTTGAATTTGGATTGATCATGATTAATCACAGGTTATTACTTGCGTGTAAAATTTAACTTACCTTAAAAAAGACACCAACTTTTGGACAAAAATGCAATCATCATCCAGGAATATTATTTAAATAGATTACACGTCATTTATTTGCTTGAAGCTTGCTAACAGGTGAATCTAAAGTTGTGTCAAGGGTTTATTTTGAAGGAAAAGTTTCCAGTGAACACACCATTCGGAGTCTTCTCATTCATCTTTAGGCTGACGTATGCATTGACTGATCATTTAGTGTATTGCAACCCACCCCGCGTTTCGGTTAAGCATCCACGTTTATGGTAAAATAAATTGTGTAATTAATCACATTTACATATATATATGATTAATGCGATATTTTTTTATGATTAATCACAAGAACTTGTTATTTTTGACGGCCCTATTTTAGATGCGTACTGTACATCAGCGATTCATAAACTTTTTTCACCAAGTACCACTTCAGGGACAAGTAGGCCTGAGTAATCATTAAAAACAAGTCAGTGATTATATTTAACAAGTGTACTTGTCCAGGGTGTATCCCGCCTTCCGCCCGATTGTAGCTGAGATAGGCGCCAGCGCTTCTCCGCGACCCCAAAAGGGAATAAGCGGTAGAAAATGGATGGATGGATGGATTTAATATGTTTGGCCACTTTAAGATTACACACTGTAAGAACATAAAACACCAGACTTTAATCCAGCCGTGCCACTAGATGGAGCCTGTGAGCACCGTTTAAGTGTCACTGCAGTACATAACATTTTTTAAGCCTTTTTAAAAAATAAAAAATATGCCAAAGTGGTTTTGGTTTTTCAGTATGTGGCACTCAGTATAGAGGACTACAATAAATATATTACTTGTGCTTTAATGAGGGATGTCAAAAATAACAAGTCAAATAAGTCAAACAATCACAAAAAAACACCACATTGATTACGAATATACACAGATTAATCACACAGTTTATACTTTGACCGCACATATGCTCCTTTACTTCACTCGTGTGTGGTTACCTGAAAGGTGGCGTGGGTTGTCATACGGCCAGTGTTCAGGTCAATGAATACACCAGTTTTTGCAAAGATGAGTGAGGAGACTCACTTAAAAAAAGCACCACAGGACTTCATATAAAGCAGCTATCAAGTTTTGAGCAAACAAATGTTGTGCATAAATGTACAACATTTGTTTAAGTGTTGCTGTATGACAGGGGTCACCAACCTTTTCGAAACCAAGAGCTATTCTTGGGTACTGATTAATGCGAAGGGCTACCCGTTTGATACACACCTAAATAAATTGCCAGAAATAGGCAATTTGCTCAATTTACCTTTAATAAATAAATCTATACTGTATATATAAAAAAATGAGTATTTCTGTCTGTCATTCCGTCATACATTTTTTTTCCTTTTATGGAAGTTTTTTTGTAGAGAATAAATGATGGAAAAAACACTTAATTGAACGGTTTAAAAGGGTAGAAAACACAAAAAAAATGAAAATTTAATTTTGAAACATAGTTTATCTTCAATTTCGACTCTTTAAAATTCAAAATTCCACCGAAAAAAATGAAGAGAAAAACTAGCTAATTCGAATCTTTTTTTAAAAAAATTACAAAACTAATATATAGAACATCTATAGTAATTTTTCCTGATTAAGATTAATTTTAGAATTTTTATGATGTGTTTTAAATAGGTTAAAATCCAATCTGCACTTTGTTAGAATATATAAAAAATTGGACCGAGCTATATTTCTAACAAAGACAAATCATTATTTCTTCTAGATTTTCCAGAACAAAAATGTTAAAAGATATTCAAAATACTTTGAAATAAGATTTAAATTTGATTCTACAGATTTTCTAGATTTGCCAGAATATTTTTTTGAATTTTAATCATAATAAGTTTGAATAAATATTTCAAAAATATTCTTCGTCGAAAAAACAGAAGCTTAAATGAAGAGTTGAATTAAGATGTATTTATTATTTTGTACAGTAATATTAAAAAAAAATACTTGAACATTGATTTAAGTTGTCAGGAAAGAAGAGGAAGGAATTTAAAAGGTAAAAAGGTATATGTGTTTAAAAATCCTAAAATCCTTTTTGAGGTTGTGTTTTTTTCTCTAAAATCGTCTTTCTGAAAGTTATAAGAAGCAAAGTAAAAAAAAAAAAGAAATTCATTTAAACAAGTGAAGACCAAGTCTTTAAAATATTTACTTGGATTTTCAAATTCTATTTGAGTTTTGTCTCTCTTAGAATTAAAAATGTCGAGCAAAGCAAGACCAGCTTGCTAGTAAATAAATACAATTTAAAAAATAGAGGCAGCTCACTGGTAAGTGCTGCTATTTGAGCTATTTTTAGAACAGGCCAGCAGGCTTCTCATCTGGTCCTTACGGGCTACCTGGTGCCCGCGGGCACCCTGTGGTGACCCCTGCTGTATGACACGAAATTCTATTTGTGTCCAAATATTGGTGTACATTTTGAGTTATTTCAAATCATGTAAGGAAGTAACAACCTGAGAATAATTAATCATGATTAGCCCAAATTCAATAGTGTGATTCATCTGATAAAATTTGACATTTGAAAGCTTTAGTCTTAATTAAAGATTTTATTTGTGACTGTATTAGGCATTGGGTGACGTACAAAAGTACGGAGAACCTTGCATAAATCAAGTATATGTATGTATATGCATGTATGTAACGGTACAAAGTCAAGAAAAGCCTACTGAGGACGGTGAGCTTGGCCCTCCTGGATCTTAGGGCGGCATCGGGGGCCTGGCACTCGTACAAGGAGTCATCAGACAGGTCAGCTGACAGGATCTCCAGGTTGTACTGGCCCAGCTCCTGGACTCGCAGCACTCGGTACCTGGGCCAAGCTGGGACAGCACAGATGTTAACTTGTAATATCATTCAGTATGGAATCTTGCATTGCATATCACCTTTTTTTGGCTAAACGAAGCCTGCTTTTTAAATGTTTGCACGGCTAAAATCAAGCACACATCCATCCCCCCGACGCGCTCCCTCCCATATCCGCCAGCTGTGCCACTGCTGCACATTCTGGCCATGAGGTGGCATTTACACGCTCTGTCACCAGCAGAAAAGCTGTCATGACAGAAGTTTTTTTTAGTTTTTAGGTTTTTTTTGGAGCAGTCCGGTAGACTCCATCCCGTGGTGCACACACACACACACACACACACACACACACACACACACACACACACACTTTGCCACTCAGACGGAGGCGGCGCGCGAGAGTAAAGAAGAGCTGGGCATCACTGTTGCTCTCCTCCTAACCTTGCGCGTCCTTGCTTGTGCTCGCGCCACATTTATACATGCATTTGCATGTTAAATGTGGAGCGCAAGACAGCGTATGAAAAGCTCAGAGCGAGGCACACAAACAGAAGTCTGTTGTGTGCACAAATTACGACAGTGGGGGTTGGGGGGAGTAACGTGTGCTTAGCTCTGCAACAGCACATTTAATCGACACTTTGCGCTGCACCTAAACACGTCCTGCATTAGCATCTCTGCGCTTCTTATACTCCATTTGCCTCCTGTACACTGGGAGCGCTATTTCCTTTTAGCGCAGTAAAATTAATTCCTTTTCCGGTTGACCGATGACATCCCCCACGTCATTTGCAGATGCTGTCTGTAGGAGTAAACGTCACTGCCACCTTTGCAACCTCATTATTTTATTAGCTAAGTTTTATATTCATAAATGTAAGTTTCTTAATACCCGTCCTATCTTTTGTGCCTTTAAAAAAGATCTGGAACTTTACATTAAAACCCTCTCTACCTCTAACAACAAAAAAGCTGTGAAAACGATGATGCTGTGTTCCAAATTTAAGTTGTTTGATGAATCTGAATAAGCCTATGGCTTTGCATTTTGTTTATTATTTATATATATATGTTTGTATTCTTTTTTTATTATTTTGAACTTACAACCCTCTGGCGCTGTGTTGTACTGTTTTCATAATGTTTTATAATGTTGTATATTGTTGTTTGTCTTACTGTTTGTAATTGTTGAAATTTATAAATAAACCTTTAAAAAAAAAAAAAAAAAACGTCACTGCCTATGTCCGTGGTGCTGAGGACGAGCGCTATCGGGCGGGGGCGGGGTTTGTGCTGACAGCGAGACACAGCTGGCAGGTGATTAGATGTCAAAGGTGGTACGTGTTAATCTAATCATCTGTTGTCTTTAAGAGTGAGCGGCCGGGTATGTGTATCATTCACAATCCTTGTGTAAGACAATAACACAATGTTTTTTTTTATTAACTCATAAATAAATACTAACAAAAGTCAGCTAAAAATGGAGTCAAAGAGAGTCGCTGTATTCCACCTATAATTCCTTCTAAAAAACTTCCAAAAACCTCATTTAATGTTTTGTATACACAGTGTAAATATATATGTAGTATCTAGTAACATTCATAATAACATGTAATATTTACATATTTTGACCCAATTATGCATATGTCGGCACATTAAATACACAGATGCATCACAACGTTCACTTTCCCTTCTTCTACTAAAAACTAATGGGCCGATATTGCTTTTGTTTTAACTTCCACTTGACTTTGACTTTGTTTTAATCAGGGAAAAAAAATAACAGAAAAATCCGTAGCTTATTCCAAAATGATTGTGTGTCTGTCTCCAATGTTATTGCGCTCTGGAAATATGTTGTGAAGGACATCTGCTGGGTCAAAACGAGGCCTTTCCCTAATTGATTGAGACTTTTATTAGTAGATTGCACTGCTCAGTACTTATTCTGTACAATCAACCACTAAATAGTAACACCCGAATCAGTTTTTCAACTTAATACCTAACAGGTATTTACTTGCAAACAAAGTCAAAGAGATTTCTTTCAAAATCATTCATCGTTATTACCCTGTAAAGACTGTGATGTTTAGATACAAAAAGTACATTGATGTTACCTGCACCTTATGTAACATGCTTCTACAGACTGTTTTGGACTTGTGAAAGCACTCGATCACTACAACAGGGCATCTGTCGTTTTATCTTGGACAATATTCATGTCAAATGTGTGCTTTGTTTTAAAGATGTGCTATTTGGATTTACACAGTATGAGAACAAACGTGAAAAAAGGAATTTTACCTTTGCAACCTCATTATACTATTGCCAAAGTTGTATATTCATAAATGTAATTTTCTCAATACCCGACCTGTTTTTTGTGCCTTTAAAAAAAAAATTGAACTCTACTTTAAAACACTTTCTACCTCTAAGAACCTAAAAGTTGGTAAAACTATGATGCTGTGCTCCAAATGTGGACTATTTACGGAACTTGTGTGAGCCTATGGCTTTACACATTGCTACATATAAATATTTTACATTCTACTTTAGTTGCTTTATTGAGTTTACAGCCCCCTGGCACGGTTTTGTACTGTTTTTGTACTTGTTTTGATTATTATTATTACTTAATTGTAAGTAAACGTTCATATTATAAATAAAGGTTTAAAAAAAAGAAAAAACTTGTTTTAACTAATGTCCGCTGTAATGTTGGCACATATTACACATATCACGTCTCTAATGGCTAGTCTGATGTTAAATAGCAGACAGCATCAATAAATGATCTTTGATTGCGCTACGAACATGACATTCTACCAAGAATATCTCTGGGCAGATGCAGGGAGGATGTAATGAAAATAGTTGTTTTTCAAATGAAAATCATAGACTCAAAACTTTTGAATGTCTCAAAGTTCATCCAAAAGGCTGATGGAAGGAGACATATATGAATGATATGAATAATATAAGTTTATTTCGGTCATATAATCAATCAAATCAATCAACCATTTTGTGTGATCAGTTTTACAGTACAGGTTATACGTAAACAATCATACACATTTACACACACAAAAAAAGAAAAAAATGACCGAAAAGGAATAGGCTGAAGCCAAAGCTTATATTTGCCTATCCTATATTTTCACTGAAAATTAGATTGCCTGGAACATCAAAGCTAAAAAAAAAAAAAAAATTCAATGGGATGAAAGTAATTGTTACTATATTTTATAATTTTCAATTATTTCACCTTTCAAGGTTTTCTTAAACCTTACCAAAGAAGAGCATGTCTTCAGCTCATCACTGAGCTTGTTCCACCATTTAACTCCTAAAACTGAAATACATTTGTATTTTATATTCGTTCTCGCTTTACCTATTTCAAAAATCAATATCTCCCGTAAATTATAGTTTTCTCCTCTTAAATGAAATAGCCTAAGAATACAAGCTGGAAGGCTGTTCTTTACTCGAAACATAATTTCCAATGTTTTTAAAAACACAATGTCTGAAAATTTTAATACATTTGAACTTATAAATAATGGATTGGTATGTTCATAGTAGCACACTTTGTGTATTATTCTAATGACCCTTTTTTGAAGTTGTATTATTGAGTCTATGTTTATTTTATGAGCATTTCCCCAAATTTCAACACAATACGTGAAATATGGAAAAATAAAAGAAAAATACAACCTATGCAGGCATTTCTTATTCAGCAGGTGTCTTACTTTATAAAGAATAGCAATAGATTTGGATATTTTTCCCTTTATGTATTCAATATGCGGTTTCCAACACATATCCAGAGGAAGGTTTTGATTACTCTGGACTATATAGCCAGTTGTGCAGAAAGTGAATCAGTTGCACAAATGCAACGTGGAGAAATGTGTGTACGCTTTATTATTCGCCTTTAATATACCTGCTTCATTCTATTTTATCTCATTCGTATTTTGTCCGGGAGACTGAATTAAGCCGGCATTCTACCTTTCCTTAGCTACCTTCTTAAATAAATCTCGGTTTATTGTTTTATGCACTTCAAAATGTTTTGTTCTTTTTTAATTTGTGAAGCAAATAAACAGTCCCCCGCTTCAATACAATTGTTGCTACATTTTTATTGAATGGTATCTGCTTCCTGGGGATAGGTTGATTGGCAACACTAAATTGGCCCTAGTGTGTGAATGTGAGTCTGAATGTTGTGTATCTGTGTTGGCCCTGCGATGAGGGGGCGACTTGTCCAGGGTGTACCCCACCTTCCGCCCGATTGTAGCTGAGATAGGTACCAGCGCACCCCGCCACCCCAAAGGGAATAAGCGGTAGAAAATGGATGGATGGAAGGTATCTGTTTCCGGGTTTTTTACCGCCCCCTGAGACTGGCGCCTGTCCTGCTGCACACATCCCCCTTGAGAGATCTGGTTTCCGATTGCATAATCAAGGTGTTTTAGTGTTGACTTTTCAAAAACCGAACAAAATGGGGTTAAGGTGTTACAATGGGCTGGAGGACGCTTATTTACTACAGCCAAACTATTTCAGAACTTATTTAGTGAATTGACACAAACTAACTGTTAACACTAATCCACTTTGTCTGGTTTCCATATTTTATCGGGTAGGCCAAGTGTTCTCAATTGGGAGACTTTAACAACTGAAGAAGGTTTTCAAGCTATAGCTGCTCCTCGGCAATATCCGTATTTGTATTTTTATAGGGCTGGAAAGGGCAGGTTATTTCACAATGCATTGTGGATGCAAGGTAACCATATTTGCTGGACGTAGGTTTTGTTTACATGGCTGTACTGTAGCCGCGGTAATGTTAGAGAGAGAGCAACAAACTGGATTGAAATGGATTGTACTAAATAAAAAAAATCAATGGACCGCACCGAGATAGACTGTACACTATTCCTAAGGCTCGCTACACCAAAAAAAATATTTAAATTGGAGGAATTCATCCATATGAGCACGCCCAATGGACAAGAGAGTTGCGTAAGCTGCCGTCATTGTCAAAGTCAAACTTGTATATATCTTGTTAACGGTGTCACTTTATTTGCCAAAGTATTTCAGAATGCAAAGTTTGTTAAAGGGGAAATGCAATGCACTTTTTTTTCTTTTGCGTATCGTTCGCAAACGTTATGAAAGACATAACGACAGAGAGATTTTTTTACATTTGTAATTATTATTAAATTTAAATATTAAATAAAGGTAAATAAAAGTCTGCTTACAGCTAAGCCAATGGGAAGTCCTCTTTCGCCCATAAATTCCAAATAAATAATCATTCAAAACCACCAACAAAACTCCGTTTTCCGTTCGGGCTCCAGTACTCTGGAATGCCCTCCAGGTAACAGTTCGAGATGCCACCTCAGTAGAAGCATTTAAGTCTCACCTTAAAACTCATTTGTATACTCTAGCCTTTAAATAGACTCCCTTTTTAGACCAGTTGATCTGCTGTTTCTTTTCTTTTTCTTCTATGTCCCACTCTCCCCTGTGGAGGGGGTCCGGTCCGATCCGGTGGCCATGTACTGCTTGCCTGTGTATCGGCTGGGGACATCTCTGCGCTGCTGATCCGCCTCCGCTTGGGATGGTTTCCTGCTGGCTCCGCTGTGAACTGGACTCTCGCTGCTGTGTTGGATCCGCTTTGGACTGGACTCTCGTGACTGTGTTGGATCCATTGTGGATTGAACTTTCACAGTATCATGTTAGACCCGCTCGACATCCATTGCTTTCCTCCTCTCTAAGGTTCTCATAGTCATTATTGTCACCGACGTCCCACTGGGTCATTGTCACCGATGTCCCACTGGGTGTGAGTTTTCCTTGCCCTTATGTGGGCCTACCGAGGATGTCGTGGTGGTTTGTGCAGCCCTTTGAGACACTAGTGATTTAGGGCTATATAAGTAAACATTGATTGATTGATTGATTGATTTACATTTCGTGACTTGAATATTAACCAAGTATTAGTGATATTGTTATTATAAGCGCTAACGCAGACAAACTATTTATATCGGCGATGTGATCATTTCCTGTGTCCCTATGCTGACATCGAGTAGTCAGCTGCTTCCTCGCTTCCTTGCTGCCTTCAAGATCATAAATCCTGCATCTCACCTAGACAGAAGGTGGCTGTTGACATAATCCGACAAGTTGGGACATGTTGACAGCCATTTAGGACCTGGAACTGGTGAGGATGACACAAAAAGCGCTGGATTCCCTGCCCCCCCCCCCCCCCCTGTTCCTTCGCAATGAATATGAGACATTTTTCACCTAAATAAGAATATATGAACAACCCAGCAGTCAGCATCCTAATGACAGCAGACATTGCACAATAAGTGTGCAGTAAACAATAATCATTCATTCATCCATCCATTTCCTACTGTCAGTCCCTTTTGGGGTAAAGAAAGAAAAAAAAAAAAGGGAAATGTTATGATGCATTTTTCAAGTTAATGCGCTGCTGCGTATGCTAAAAATGATCAAAATACGAAACTATTAAATGTTATTATAAACGTGCCGGTTACTACAGTACATATATACTTACATCATGTATAAAAAACCCTAATGGAGGTGTTTGGATGTTTTTTAGGGGCTCTATAGGCAGGACTGAACGGCTCCAATGGGCTGCATTATAAGCAGACTTTTGATTAAATGTATTTAATATTTACAATGCATAAAAAAAAAACACCCATCGTTATGTCTTTCATAAAGATTGTGAGCGATATGCAAAATTTAAAAAAATAAGTGTTTTTTTCCTTTAAGGCCTATTGTCCTCCATTCAAATTGCACAAAATGTGCGGCTTTAATCTCTCATGTGTTCGAGGTGGAGTGAGGGTGCCCAGCCTCATTTCATAAGCAGGTTTCCCCGAAAAAACGAGCTTATTATTACTTTTAACTACTTTGATCACTGTGCTGCTGCTCCGAAAATAATATTCATTCATGTTTGTGCTTACCCGAGACTAAAAGTAGACAGACAGCAATCAAACAAACGTACATAAGTATTCACAGCTTTTTCTCAATATTTTGTTGATGCACCTTAGGCAGCAATCACAGCCTCAAGTATGTTTGAATAAGATACCACAAGCTTGGCGGACCTATCTTTGGGTAGTTTTGCCCATTCCTCGTTGCAACACCTCTCTTGCTCCATCGGATGCCATACAGGCCTGATTGGTGGATTTCTACAGAGATGCTTGTCATTCTGGAAGGTTCTTTTCTCTCCACAGAGGAATGCTGTAGTTCTGACTGAGTGACCATTGGGTTCTTGGTCACCCCCCTCACTAGACTAAGAAAAATGCAGCAATGGACAGAGACATCTTGGAGGAAAACCAAAGCTTCCTGTCACAAACTCGCATGACTGCAGTAGTGGTGACCCCAAGATGCAGGAACCAGGAGAGCGACCAACAGGTAAGATGCGTTTAATATGATCAAACGGAGGAGAAAGCAGTCTTGCATGTAAGTTCAACAAACAAAAAGCAATCCTCGAGCACTGAGGAGCGCGTTAATAGGAAACAACAGCAAATGAGGGAAAAAACAGTGCTTAGCGGGACAAGCAGGAAATGGAAACAAAATAAGAGCATTGATGGGAAGTAATCACAAAACAAAGAAGCACAAACAGAAATGAAATGACAGATCGTCACAGCTTCCAATCCAACCTGATGGAGCTTGAGAGGTGGTGCAAAGATGAATGAGCAAAACTGCCCAGAGATAAGTGTGCCAAGCTTGTGGCATCATATTTAAAGGCCTACTGAAATGAGATTTTCATATTTAAACGGGGATAGCAGATCCATTCTATGTGTCATACTTGATCATTTCGCGATATTGCCATATTTTTGCAGAAAGGATTTAGTAGAGAACATCGACGATAAAGTTCGCAACTTTAGGTCGCTAATAAAAAAGCCTTGCCTTTACCGGAAGTAGTAGACGTTGTGCGCGTGACGTCACTGGTTGTAGGGCTCCTCACATTGTTTAGAATGTGAGCCTCCAGCAGCAAGAGCTATTCAAACCGAGAAAGCGACATTTTCCCCTTTAATTTGAGCGAGAATGAAAAATTTGTGGATGAGGAAATTTATAGTGAAGGCCTAGAAAAAAAAAAAGAAAAAATAAGTTAAAAAAAAACAAAGGCGATTGCAGCGAGAGCGATTCAGATGTTTTTAGACACATTTACTAGGATCATTCTGGGAAATCCCTTATCTGCCTGTTGTGTTGCTGGTGTTTTAGTGATTTAAATAGTACCTCAAAGTCGGAGGGGTGTGGCGACGGGGGTTTTGACGCCAGAGTCTCTGAGAGAAGTCAAGGCAGCTGGAGGGGGACGCTGGCTCCGCTGATCTCCGGTAAGAGGCGACTTATTTCCACAATTTTCTCACCGAAAACTGCCGGTTGACATGTGGTCGGGATCCATGTTCGCTTGACCGCTCTGATCCATTGTAAAGCTTCAACTCCGGGAATTTTAAACAAGGAAACACCGTGTGTTTGTGTGGCTAAAGGCTAAAAGCTTCCCACCTCCATCTTTCTTCTTTGACTTCTCCATTATTAACAAATTGCAAAAGATTCAGCAACACAGATGTCCAAAATACTGTGTAATTGTGCAACGAAAAGAGACAACTTTTAGCCGTAAGTGGTGCTGGGCTAAGATGTCCCCTCCAACCAATTGGGTTTCACTATGTGAAGCGCTTTGAGTCACTAGAGAAAAAGCGCTATATAAATATAATTCACTTCACTTCACAATAATGTCACAAACACTCGTCATCATACGCGTCATCATTTTGCGACGTTTTCAACAGGAAACTCCGAGGGAAATTTAAAATTGTAATTTAGTAAACTAGACTGGCCGTATTGGCATGTGTTGCAATGTTAATATTTAATCATTGATATATAAACTATCAGACTGCGTGGTCGTAGTAGTGGGTTTCAGTAGGCCTTTAAAAAGACGTTAGGCCGTAAATGCTGCTAAAGGTGCATCAACCTAGTATTGAGCAAAGGCTGTAAATACTTATGTACATTTGATTTTTTTAGTTCTTAAGTTTTAAGAAATTTTCAAAAATTTAGAAATATATACATTCACATTGTCCGTATAGGGTATTGTGTGTAGAATTTTGAGGACAAAAAGGTTGTGACAAAAAAAATTTGAAAAAGTGAAGCAATATGAAAACTTTCTGGATGAGGATTTAGAAATTAAAATAAGAAGAAGTGCTATTTTTTTTTTTACTATTTTTGGTAGTTAAATAAAAAGTACAGTATCTGATCTTGCAAGGGTGACTTCCAAAAGTCCATAAAAAATGAGTGTGGGCCAGATGTAAGACTGCTTGTTGACTTTTTATGCACGCAATCTAAAAGTGTGAGGTTTATGTCTGGGGTATCATGTTGATTGAGTGCCATAAAGGTCCCCGGAGTGCCCCAGATTCCAAACGATCTCACCAAATCATCGTCAGCGGCGTTTAAAGAGACATCTCATTTGCATGCAGCCTGCAAAAGCAAGGCCGTTGGAGGCGCGCGGTCTCACCCCGTAGGTCCTCGCCTATGCCCAGCGCCAGGCCATCTTTGGTCCACTGAACAATGCCCGAGTAGTTGAAGACCACACAGGACAAGATCACCCTCTGGCCCCTCACCACCGACTGGTCTGCCGGCTCCTGGGAGAACCTAGCGGTCCACACTGAGGATGGGAGGCAAAAAACAGAAGTAAGTTGTCAATTAAAAATGTCAGCTTTTATTTTACGGCTAATTGACCGCACGCGCTGCAGAGATATGTCGTGACCTTTGGCCTTTAGCAGAGAAGAAGGAGAAGAAGAAGACGACTAGCAGGAGGAGGAGGAGGATGGAGAAGAGACCTATCATGCTCACACAGTCAAGAGGAGATCAAAAAGACTCTGATCCCCTTTTTCCGTATTTCCTCCAAACTGGCGGAATCCCCTCTCCCTCCCCCCAACTCTTCTTGCTCATTCCTCCCTGTGAGTCATCTCGCAGGCTTCCAAAGCTACAGTGGCCATCATTGTGTGCTCGCCACAGCAGATCAACCAGACTGCTGCTGCTGCCTCATATGTGGAAAATGGAGCGGGGGGGAAAAAGAGAAGAGAAATAGACGCCATTGTGTCTCTCTCGCTGTATGATGACAAGTTGTAATTAGCTGTCCCTCCAAGACAGGACGTCCATATTAGGGAGGATGTGCGTCTCACTTTGAATTTTCGTCCTTTCTGCCTACTCTACTTTGGAGGATGTAACGGACTGCAATTATTAATGTCATGTATATATGCGCCACTCTCTTTTAAATGACTTTGTATTCGTTGTTGTGCTGCCACTGTACACTCACTGGCCACAACATTAGGCACACCTGCATTATGACTTCAGTGTCAAATTATTGTTGTATTTTTATGTGTATTATTGTGCTTGCAGAGCTGTTTTATTGTTACTTTATGGCAGTCCTTCTCAAATAGTGGGGCAGGCTCCCCTAGAGGCCTGGTGCGATGCCAGAACATGTTTATCAGTATCACGCAGTATCATGCTTCACACCCTGTTTCGAAAAGCTGTGCACTGCAAAACGTGTTCATTTTTGCCATTTTTTTCCTGACTTTCTCATTTTTGTTAAAAAAAAAACTAGTTCCCTTATTTTGGTTATGTAGGTTAAAGGGTTTTATATATTGTGCTACTGAGTTAATAATACTGATCAATTTTAATGTTTTTAATATTTATTTAGTTTACATAGTTTTATTTTTTCATTATCAAATGGTTCAAGTCTGTCCAAATTATATTAAATTAAGGATTTATTTTGGGGGGGGATTTATTTTCTATTACAGACTATAAAACAATGATAATAATGTTATTCTTTGTTGTAAGTTGATCAATATTTCTCTCTTTTTTGTTTTCTTTAATGTTAATGAGGATACAATGTGAGGGCTTCACGGTGGCAGAGGGTTTAGTGCGTCTGCCTCACAATACGAAGGTCCTGAGTAGTCAGGGTTCAATCCCGGGCTCGGGATCTTTCTGTGTGGAGTTTGCATGTTCTCCCCGTGAATGTGTGGGTTCCCTCCGGGTACTCTGGCTTCCTCCCACCTCCAAAGACATACACCTGGGGATAGGTTGATTGGCAGCACTAAAATTGGCTCTAGTTTGTGAATGTGAGTGTGAATGTTGTCTGTCTATCTGTGTTGGCCCTGTGATGAGGTGGCGATTTGTCCAGGGTGTAATCCGCCTTCCGCCTGATTGGAGCTGAGATAGGCACCAGCGCCCCCCGCGACCCTTAAAGGGAATAGGCGGTAGAAAATGGATGGATGGATGGAAGGATACAATGTTATGCAGAGGTGTACTTATAACAATTTTTAGACAAATGATACCATTTATAGTCATGGTGGATAGTGTTTTTTCCTCTTTGAGGGCGTAAACAGAAAATAATTGAGAAGCACTGAGATGAGAATGTGTTGTCACTTGTCATGTTTGCTTCAGTTAAAAGAAACTCTGCTGTGTTTGCTCTGCCAGTATGCTTCATTTGGTCAAGTGTGTACGTGATCAACTGAATCCTGCTGTGGACCAAGCAAGCAGGCCAATACCATTTTAAAGATGGTTCTGGGTGTGAAGTGAACGCTAATGCAGTTTGGTTCACTTGATCTCAATGTGAAAGCTACACTGGCCGAATACCAGAGTTAAAATGATGGCATAAAGCATGCAGTAATAACATTTTTTTAGAAACAAATGCATTGGAAGTGCTGTCTCTGCTCTGCACTGCTTTTAAAGAATATTTTTGAAGCTGTTGGGGAAATGTAAGATGGTAAATACAGCACAGTATAAAAATAATGTACATAGTAAACCCTTTGAACTGCATTTTTGTTTAGGATTTTTGTGTTATGTCACATAATATGTCACAAAAGCTCTTTAAGTGTATATTTTAGAAGATTTTTGTGATATCAAAGCTGTAAATTATAGCACAAAATAAAAATAATCTACATATTCAACCATGTCAACTGTATTGTGGTTTGAAAAATGTTTGTTCTGTCTGGTAATATGTCACAAAAGCTCTTTTTCTAGAAGCTTTTGGAGGAATCTCAGATGGTAAAAATAGCAGATTATTTAAAAAAAAAACAACACATATTCAACCCAGCAGATGACATTTTGGTTTGGATTGTTTGAGTTATGTCACAAAATATGTCACGAAAGCTCTTTAAAAGTATATTTTGGAACCTTTTTGTGAGATCAAAGATGGCAAATATAGAATAAAAATAAGGTATGTACTCAACCCTGTAGATGGCAATTTGATTCGGAATATGAGTTTTGCCACATGGTATATCACAAAAGCTCTTTAAAATTGTATTTTAGAAGCTTTTTGTAAAGCAAAATATGGTAAATGCAGCAACATGTAAAAAAAAAATAAACAGATTCAACCCTGTTAAATGCATTTTGGTCTCGAATATTGACTTCCTGTCACATTTGTCAAAAAAACTCTTTAAAATTATATCTTACAAGCTTTTTGAGACATTTAGGATATTAATTATAGCAGAATATAAAGATAATCTACATGTTCAACCCTGTAAACTGCATTTTGGTTTGGAATATTTGGGTTACTTCACGTAATATGTCACAAACGCTCTTTAATAAACATTGTAGATGGTTTTAGGAGAAATCTGATCTGGTAAACATAGTAAATTATAAAAATGACCTACATATTCAACCCAGTAAATGACATTTCGGTTTGGAATGACCGAAATGTGTCACAAAAGCTATATTATATCAAGCTACGGATTGGACTAGACTCTCACACTATTAACAAGATCCACTCGACGTCCATTGCAGCACCAGTCGCCTGGTGAAGGGGGTGGGGTTTTTTTGAGGTCCACATCTGCAGTCCCCTCCAAGGTTTCTCATTGTATCCCATTGGGTTGAGTTTTCTCTTACCCTGATGTGGGATCTGAGCCGAGGAGGTCTTTGCGGCCTTTGCCGCCCTTTTGGGACACTCGTAATTTAGCACTATATAAATAAACTTTGATTGTTTGTTTCTCCCCGTGAATGCGTGGGTTCCCTCCGGGTACTCCAGCATCCTCCCACTTCCAAAGGCATGCAACTGGGGATAGGTTGATTGGCAACACTAAATGGTCCCTTGTGTGTGAATGTGAGTGTGAGTGTTGTCTGTCTATCTGTGTTGGCCCGGCGCTGAGGTGGCGACTTGTCCAGGGTGTACACCGCCTTCCGCCCGATTGTAGCTGAGATAGGCGCCAGCGTCCCCCGCAATCCCCAAGGGAATAAGCGGTAGAAAATGGATGATTGATTGATTGATTGATTGAGCTAATATATCTTAGAAGCTTTTTGTCAAATTTAAAATGATAAAGGTAGCAGCAAAGACAAATGATGTACATTTTTCACCACTGTAGATGGCATTTTGATTTGGAATACTTGAGTTATGACAATACTTATGTCAAAAAAGCTGTTGTTCACTTTGTGCCACAATCAAAAGTATAGGCCCTTTCGTAAAGTCACTCGTTGGTTGTGATGTGCACATGTACCTAATTGTATGGCCCAACGCCTCAGTACAGCAGCCCATCTCACTCTCCCCTGTCGAGATACATTTGTAATGGCGCGTATGTGCTTTTTACCCATAATGCCTTCTATTTCAGTGTTCCTCCTCCTTGCTGGTTGGAAAGGGGTTAGAGGCGGACTGTCACAACTCGTTTATCACATTAAATATCAGCCCCCGGGCACTTTCTCTCTCCCTCGATCCTTGCTTGCTTCTTTCTTTCTTTTCTTGTCACCTCCCACTGTTGCCGTTTTTTTTAACACTCAACCCACCCTCTCCCATTTCCTCCCCCCTTACTCCCTCCTCGCTCTCTCCGGCCCATTCCCTCACACTTCTCCCTCCAAAGCCTCCAGCACTTTTTCCTGAACGCTCACATCTCTGTCACTTTTTTTTTGGAACACAAGTGCCATATGCCTCGGCCACCCCACCTCCCGCAATCCCAGTCACGACCCTCGTCCACACCCCATCCCACCTATTCCATATCCGAGCAGACTGATTTTGCAGAGGTACAATATGCCCGCTAATGTGGAAGAAGGCAGTCGTGCACAAAATAAAGATTCCAGCGCCAATCACAACAATAGCTTCTGACAGTGCTGCACATTAATATTCTGAAGATAAAGGAGATGTGCGAGGCTACACGGAGAGGAGCGAATCAGATGCAGATGGAGCTCTGCGGCATGCATACCTAGAATAATTCAACACCCAGCCCAAAAAGAGGAAGAAAGTCGTAAAAAAAATAGAAGCTCTTAATTTGCTTCTAGAGATGATGGCCTAAATCGACGAGAATAATGAAACGAAAACACTGTGCGCAGTCATTGGATGTAAAAAGTGTTTGCCAAATCAAGATGGTACTTAGGTGGAAATTATAAACATTGTTGGCTTACGTTCAGTTCAGTTCAGTTCAGTTTCAGTTTATTTTGTACATGCATACGATACAATAGAATTAATCTCATATTTCCAGTTGTTTCATTACAGCGCGTCCGAAAAGGAGTAGGAAGAAGCTCAGCTTTGTGTTGTACGTGGATACACATGTTTTGAATTAGATTTTCCTCTAAGGTTATATTTGTCCTCGTTTGTTGAGAAGAATTGTTGTACATTTTTGGGTAGCAGGTTATAGTTTGCTTTTTACATCATTTTAGCTGTTTGCAAATGCACCAAATCGTTGAATTTCAATATTTGTGATTTAATAAATAAAGGATTTGTATGTTCTCTGTATCCAACATTATGCATTATTCTAAATGATCTTTTTTGTAACACCATCAGTGAATGAAGCACACATTTTAATTGTTTCCCCATATTTCTGCACAATAACTCAGATATGGTAACACTAGTGAGCAGTAGAGAATATGAAGTGATTTTTGGTCCAGAACTTGTTTTGCTTTGTTCATAATCAACGTTTTTCTTGCTACTTTATGTTGTATATTTTTTACATGATATTTACAATTTATTTTATCATTTATTATTACACCCAAAAATGTGTTCTCTTTTACCCTTCAATGTCTACTCCGTCTATTTGTATTTGTGTTTGACTTTCTCTTCTACTGTTATCAAGCATGTTCCTTGGAAAAGATGAACTAGAGGGTGTAAAGGGGTCTCGTAATGAAGGGCTGTCCAAAGTAAGGCCTGTGTGGCCCTCAGCTTGATTCTTATTAGCCCTCGACATGTTCTAGAACAGTGGTTCTCAAATGGGGGTACGCGTACCCCCAAGTGGGTCTCGTCTTAAGACCCACTTTTATTCTTTGGCTTTCAACACTACGTGAGTTGTGTGGTCCTCTGTCCTCTGTTGTCCTCTGTGTTTTTTATACACTTTGATTTTTATTTTACTGTTTTAATTGATTTTACCCTTTAAAACAGTTTTTAATCATATTTGTTTTTATATTGTTTTTATTGGTTTTATTTGTATTTATTTTTTGTTTTATTCAGTCATTGGTGGAGCATAATATTGTTTTTTTGTTTTTTTTTAATATTGTTTTTAAAATGGCTGTGCAGCACTTTGGAAACGTTATTGTTGTTTAAATGTGCTATATAAATAAAGTGGATTGGATTGGATTGGATTGGGTACGTGAGATTTTTTTTAAATATTCTACAAATAACAACAATTCAAAAATGCTTTATAAAAATATTTATTGAATAATACTTCAACAAAATATGAATGTAAGTTCATAAACTGTGAAAAGAAATGCAACAATGCAATATTCAGTGTTGACAGCTTGATTTTTTGTGGACATGTTCCTTAAATATTGATGTTAAAGATTTATTTTTTTGTGAAGAAATGTTTAGAATTAAGTTCATCAATCCAGATGGATCTCTATTACAATCCCCAAAGAGGGCACTTCAAGTTGATGATTACTTCTATGTGTAGAAATCTTTATTTATAATTAAATCACTTGTTTATTTTGCAACAAGTTTTTAGTTGTTTTCTATATTTTTTTCCAAATAGTTAAAAAAAGACCACTACAAATGAGCAATATTTTGCACAGTTATACAATTTAATAAATCAGAAACTGATGACATAGTGCTATATTATACTTCTGTATCTCTTTTTATCAACCAAAAATGCTTTGCTCTGATTAGGGGGTACTTGAATTAAAAAAATGTTCACAGAGGGTAAATCACTGACAAAAAGGTTGAGAACCACTGTTCTAGAAAACATGGCCTGAATTTGGAAAATAGGAAGGCAAACTGAGGTCACACAAAAAAATGTCCATGCAAAATTTACACCTATACAAACCAAAATGGCCGATTGCCTGTACGTTTCACAGCACAGGTTCTTCAATGAGTTTCACGCTGCCTGTCATGACCATCATGTTAATTGCATATCCTGCGGGCAAATACTGATATCTTCTCACTCTCCTTGGCGGTGTTACTGAGGATGGGTGAGTACCAAAACTCGGGTCCATAATGGCACAAGTGTTGATGTAAACGGTAGTCCCTAGCTAGCTATCGATTTATTATTTCCGTGCTTAATGCTGACTCAACAAGTGCTAGGCTGGGAGTTTGTGCAAGTAGTCTTGTCAAGGGCACGCAGAGTAAGACGCTCCTTTTAAACTTGCGCGCCGACTTTAACACGACGATAGCATTCCTCAAATCCAACAATGCATACACAACACTGCTTCCTCATTATGCAAGGTGCATTCACCAACTCTGGAATTCTGAACATCAACATTACAACACAAGCAAATCGGTGTTTTTGTTCTATTTGTTTGAACACTTTCACCTCCTTATATATCCTGTCCATGAATGTATATATTTTTCATATTGTTACCACTTCTATTACAAAGTAGTGTCTAGTTCTAAAGTATATCTGTTAGTAGACTTGATATGGAATTACTAAAAACGACAACATGGGTGACGGGGAGAAAACAGTGTGGAGGCACGTAAATAAGACCGCCCACAAAACATCGCATTCTAAAGAGACGACCAGAAAGCGACTTGAAAATGGTCTGTAAAACAATCTATTGAAATGTTGACCAAAGCACCACCGTTACATGTTTTGTTGACTAAAGGGAAGTATTTTAAATGTAGAAAAAAAAATCTAAATATTACCCCTTTTAGAAATAGTGCAATCATTTAAAAAAATATATTATCTCTGCCTTTGCACAGACACATTTAGGAGTACGAAGAAGCAGATGTTATTTCCTCTTACACAATAATTCCTACGTCTAAGCAATTCCTGTCAATTGGATCTATTTAGTGTAGTTTTATGACATTCAAAACAGGTAGAAACAGTTGTCATTTGTGGTTTTTTTTTGTTTGTTTGTTGTTCTTTCCCATGTCTCCTGTTTGAATAGAACCTAGCCCCGCCCCTCTACTGTGTCAGCCAATCATGGCCATCCATTTCTCCACACACTTCCTTGGTTTATATTCATAAATTAATCAAACAAATATAAATAATTATTCCATCCATCCATTTTCTACGACTTATTCCCTTTGGGGTTGCGGGGGGCGCTGGAGCCTATTTCAGCTACAATCGGGCGGAAGGCGGGGTACACCCTGGACAAGTCGCCACCTCATCGCAGGGCCAACACAGATAGACAGACAACATTCACACTCACATTCACACACTAGGGCCAATTTAGTGCTGCCAATCAACCTATCCCCAGGTGCATGTCTTTGGAAGTGGGAGGAAGCCGGAGTACCCGGAGGGAACCCACGCAGTCACGGGGAGAACATGCAAACTCCACACAAAAAGATCCCGAGCCCGGATTTGAACCCAGGACTTCTCAGGACCTTCGTATTGTGAGGCAGAGACACTAACTCCTCTTCCACCGAGCTGCTCTAAATAATTAGTATATAAGATAAATTATTAGATATTACAAAAATGTTCTTTGTTAGCTGTAACACAAAGATAAAATGTTTTTTTTCAGTTAGCTTTGCATACATTGACCTACAATGGATTGGTTTTAGTATCTTTAAAGCAACACCATGTATCAAAGAGGATGCCACACCATACTATGTGTAAATATGCGGGCCTCGCTGGGAGAAGTTTTGACTGTATTAAAAAAAAAAATTAAATCGAGTTGAACCTGGAAGCCGTTACTGACATATATGGAATCATAATTATTTTTTGTATTGTTCTTACACTACCATTGCTTATATGTGTCACTTTTGATATGGTTTTGTCAGGGTTTACTAGCTTTTTTTTTGTTTTTTTTTTTTTTGTTTTTGCATCTGATCAAGCCACGAAAATGTGACTATCTTCTGCTTTTTTAAGTGTGAACGGTGAAGAGGTTCCTGAGAGATGATCTAGTGATCACTTCCCGAGGATCCTTGATGCCGAGGAATATTCATCCATCTTGCTTTGGTCTGGATCGTCTGCTGATCCTGAGCCAGTGCAGGATGGATGGATATATACAATATCTGGGTACGTATTCTAATAGTGTCTATACTGTAAACCTTGAGTTTTTAAAGTCCAAGTGCACCTCTCTCCTCAAGCGTGCATGTGAGTGGATGTGTGCATGTATGAAGGGTCTGAGTGAGCAAAGTATGCTTGTCAAATGTGATTTTAACTGTAAAATTCTATAAAATATATTTGCAATAAAAAAAAAAAAAAACATTTTTTTTTAAATCGAGTTGATTTTTTGGGGCCAAACAAAAGTGAGGCAGCGTTGAAGGAAGCTGGTAAGGCAGGGGTGTCAAACGGCCACCAACGGGTTTTATCCGGCCCGCGGGATGAGTTTGCTAAGTATGAAATCAAGCCGAAAATTTTGAATGAAAGAAACTGCTTTTCTAAATGTGTCCACTAGATGTCACAATAGCAATTTTTTGTATCTTTGCAGATGATGCTACATATGTAAAAAAAAATTAACCACTTGATGTTAGTGCACCAGTCGAGGAAAATGAGCAAACTACATAAATAACATCCTTTTATTTGGTTTTGATATAAATGTATTTCTATCTTGATAGATTGATAAGCAACTTCAATGAGTTAACTGATGAACATTATCACATAATTTATTCAGAAAGTATAAATAACGACAACTAAAGATAGAAAACCATGACTTGATTAACGTGGACTCCAACTTAAACAAGTTGAAAAACTTATTCGGGTGCTACCATTTAGTGGTTAATTGTACGTAATATGTACTGTACTGTGCAATCTACTAATACAAGTTTTAATCAATCAATCATTCAATACTACTAACCACAACATGTAAGTGTAAAAAGAACCCAACAACATTATTATTTGTACATTTTCAGAATGCCTTTTTAAACAAAGAAAACAATCTGAAGTTGTCTTTATTTTTAAGTTATCATGCCATGATTTTACCAGTCCGGCCCACTTGGGAGTAGATTTTTCTCCATGTGGCCCCTGATCTAAATTGAGTTTGACACCCCTGTGCTAAGGGCAATGTAGTCATCGTCACATTAGCATTTCATTCGTATTAAGCTTCTGCGTGCATCATAATCTCTCTCTGATGCTAATTAGTATCATGTTAAGAGTGGATTTTATACTAACCTGAGAGAGGACAAAAAAAAGCACAAAAGTACTTGTTTTATCTGGATGTTTTTTTGTTAACGAAGCCGCAAAGCCGACAGGGGCCTGAGGCCAAGCAAATCCTCGCCCTGGCTACCTTGGAGCTAGAGGTATTCCCTCAACAGTAAACCACAAATGTAATCCAAACTGAACGCTCCCCGGCGGAGGCTGCACAATCTGCAGAGAAAACACCCAAGCTCGGGTTAACGAAAACACTGACTCATTTAAACATGTGCTTGTCGCCTTCTGATTTCCATATTAGCCAGTAAACACTTGTCAACAGCAGTGTGTGTGTGTGTGTACGTGCGTGCGTGTGTGTGTGTGTGTGTTTCTCATAGTGTCAAAAGAAAGGAAGATCCTAGCACAGAGTGCTCGCAATGGAGCTTGTATTCTTTCATTATGTGGGTTATGCTGCAGTGACAAATATAGAGTGTGTCCTGATTTCCTTGAGTCACTCATCCCCAAGACACCGCCGGAGCTCCCTTGTCTACACAAAGAGGTCGTGCGGCAACTGCGCCCGTGACCGCCTGACAACAAAACACACACAAAATAGGCAGTGCGGGTGACCGAGCTGGCGAGCCACTTCCTGTGGACACACGCGAACACAACCACGCTGTAGCCCAAACGTATAATCGACACGTCGAGGCGGTTTGTCGGACATGCGCCGTGGTGGCAGGGCGGCCTTGCTGCTGCATTCCAGAAAACTTGGACTTTTCAGACCTTTGTGACTCAGCCTGTAGTCATACTATACCCTAAGTACAACATGTTTGGCTACTTCCTATGATGATTTGAGTCCATATCTAAAACACTTCCTTGCCATAGATATGATTTGTGTCAATTTTGCCCAACTTCTGTTCCACAGTCACATTTATAACCCGTTTTTTGAGTCTCTCTGCAAGATCTTCATTTCTAGAGGCTTTTCCAGATTGCAAATGAAACCATGCCCGACCCTCTATAACAGGGGTAGGGAACCTATGGCTCTCGAGCCAGATGTGGCTCTTTTGATGACTGCCTCTGGCTCTCAGATAAATCCTAGCTGACATTCCATCCATTTTCTACCGCTTATTCCCTTTTGGGGTCGCGGGGGGCGCTGGCGCCTATCTCAGCTACAATCGGGCGGAAGGCGGGGTACACCCTGGACAAATCACCACCTCATCGCAGAGGTGGCGACTAGCTGACATTGCTTACCACAATAAGTAATTAATAATCGACATCCATTGCTTTCGTCCTCTCCTAGGTTCTCATAGTCATCATTGTCACCGACGTCCCACTGGGTATGAGTTTTCCTTCCCCTTATGTGGGCCTACCGAGGATGTCGTAGTGGTTTGTGCAGCCCTTTGAGACACCAGTGATTTAGGGCTATATAAGTAAACATCGATTGATTGATTGATTGATTGAATAATTCCGCGGGTAATCCATCCATCCATCCATTTTCTACCGCTTGTCCCGTTTGGGTCGCGGGGGATGCTGGTGCCTATCTCCGCTGCATTCACAGTGTTAAAAATAACAAATTCATTGATGAATTGATTAACATGGACCCCGACTTAAACAAGTTGAAAAACTTATTCCGGTGTTACCATTTAGTGGTCAATTGTACGGAATATGTACTGTACTGTGCAATCTACTAATAAAAGTTTCAATCAATCAATCAACGTTCAAAATATAAAACATTCTCATTCATTTTAATCCATCCATCCGTTTTCTAGAAGTCCCATTCATGGTAAGAAGTATTCTTGGTAAGAAGTTTTTTATTTATTATCGGTTAGCTTCAGAATAACAATGTTATCAAAAAGAACAAAATACTTGTTATACTCTTAAAATGTTGGTCGTACTCAAAAATGCACGCATTTCATTGTATTCAGTGTTAAAAAATATGATATGGCTCTCACGGAAATAGATTTTAAAATATTTGGCTTTTATGGCTCTCTCAGTCAAAAAGGTTCCCGACCCATGCTCTATAAAGTATCATCATTTATATTTTGAAAATGTACAGTGTTTAATTGTACTAATATTTTTTTCCCCAGACACGGTTGAAAATAAACTTCATAAAAATTATAAAAATTCACCCAGTCAGAACAATTAAATAAACTTGCACTCTCTCTTAAGTCAGACTCTGCATTTGCACTTTATTTCTGCATTTCTGCATGTCGCATGTCGGTGTTTTTATGCACATGCCACCATTGGATTAAATGGTAATTGGGTTGTAATTGTATAGCGCTTTTCTGCCCTTCAAGGTACTCAAAGTGCTTTGACACTGTTTCCACATTCACCCATTCATTCACACATTCACACACTGATGGAGGAGGCTGCCATACAAGGCCCTAACCACGACCCATCAGTAGCAAGGGTGAATTGTCTTGCTCAAAGACACAAGGGTGACTAGATTGGTAAAAGATGGGGATTGAACGAGGAACCATCAGGTTGCTGGTGCTGCCACTCTCCCAACCACACCACGCCAAACCATCCCATTAAAATAATGCTTTATCCTACATTTTTTTGTTTCCTCATAGCCTTAAGCTCCTCCCTCTCTCGCTGAGAGCTTTATCTAATGTCCAAATATGTACGTCCATCTCGCTGTGATGTCACAACGCTACTAAGTTGCAAAACCTCGCTAACAGAGGCATCCAAAATGCATTGAGCTTACGATTTGACGCTTTGACATAGTTAAACACGACTATCCAACATTGTGACAACATTTATGCGTCAGAAAAGACAAAGATCACCAAAGGTCCTCTTCAAAATTTGCCAATATACACTATATTGCCAAAAGTATTTGGCCACCCATCGAAGTGATGAGAATCGGGTGTCCTGATCACTTGGCCTGGCCACATGTGTATAAAATCAAGCACTTAGACATGGAGACTGTTTCTACAAACATTAGTGAAAGAATGGGCCGCTCTCAGGAGCTCAGTGATTTCCAGTGTGGAACTGTCATAGGATGCCACCTGTGCAACAAATCCAGTCATGAAATTTCCTCGCTCCTAAATATTCCAAAGTCAACTAACGGCTTTATTATAAGACAATAAAAGAGTTTGGGTTGGGCTCGGCCCCTTAGTTCCAGTGAAAGGAACTTTGAATGCTCCAGAATACCAAAACATTTTGGACAATTCCATGCTCCCAACCTTGTGGGAACAGTTTGGAGCGGGCCCCTTCCTCTTCCAACATGACTGTGCACCGCAGTGCAAAAAGCAAGGTCCATAAAGACCTGGATGACAGAGTCTGGTGTGGATGAACTTGACTGGCCTGCACAGAGTCCTGACCTGAACCCGATAGAACACCTTTGGGATGAATTATAAGGGAGACTGTAAGCCAGGCCTTCTTGACCAAAATCTGTGTGTGACCTCACCAATGCACTTTTTGAAGAATGGTCGAAAATTCCTAAAAACACACTGCGCAACCTTGTGGACAGCCTTCCCAGAAGAGTTGAAGCTGTAATAGCTGCAAAAGGTGGACCGACATCATATTAAACCCTACGGATTAGGAATGGGATGGCACTTCAAGTTCATTTGTGAGTCAAGGCAGGTGGCCAAATACTTTTGGCAATATAGTGTAATCCATCCATTTTCTACCGCTTATTCCCTTTGGGGTGGCGGGGGGCGCTGGTGCCTATCTCTCCTACAATCGGGAGGAAGGCGGGTCACACCCTGGACAAGTCGCCACCTCATCGCAGCATATAGTGTAATTCAGACTCACAATAATCCAAAAGTAATTAGTGAAAAAGTAATTAAGAGAAGAAGTAATCCACAAAGTCAAGGTAATTTCAGCAGTTAAAGCACGAATGCTCAGCACGAGTGCTAAAATGTTGCACAGTATTAAGTAAATGTTATTGGCTGTACAAACAACTTTATTGGCTTTGTTGTGTGTTTACTTTTGCTTACCGTCTCAAACGCAGCATTGGCCCAGGACTCCAGGCCAAGGTTTGGTGAAGCTTTTCGGATTCATCCACTTTGCAGCCACAGTTCATCAAATCACCGAGACAGCACGCCATCGCCGGGGTTGCTCACGCCATCGTGAGTCACCTTGACGATGGCGTGAGTGGGAGCGCGACTTTGGCCTCCGAGCGCGCAAGGTACTGACGCCTCGATTTACAGTCCTAAACTACCAGGGAGGGTAAATGCATGCAAAGACATCTGGAGCTATTTTTAGCCCCTGCTAATATGCCCTCGCACAGCCTGACGCCAGGTTGTAAATGTCACCGCTTTATTACAGCGTTTATCTCCAGGCTTGCATCAGCTCTCACTCTGGCGTGGAGACCATTCACTCTTAAGAATCCTTGTGGATTCAGAGGCAGCCATCATGTTATCTTTGTCTCTGGCCACCTCCCCGCTACCTCTATTTAGTACCCCTCCAACGAGGCCCCCGCCGCCTTCCACTCTCCTCTGCACCTCCCCAGCCAATCCCGCGCCTTAGCTGGATTACGGGCTGGCGTCACCATAGCAACAGATGACGTTGTAAATTAGTCGGCCAAAAAAGTTGCTCCGCACTGGCGTGTCCGTAAGCGCATCTGGTCTGATGAAACCTTCCCAAATGTTCACTACTCCCATTTGTCTGGAATGGAGGTGGAGGCAGGGTAGGGTGGGGGCAGCAATGACCTCATCCCCCTTCCACCTATTCCATTGATAGTCAGACACAATGGTCTCACCCCTTGCCTCAAATCCCGCCACCGCTCGTCGATGCACTCCAAATTGATTCTGTTATCTCCCTAATTCCATGTAGCCGCGGCGTGCGGCGACCATGGAGGCGGCGCGGAGAACAAAGGGACCTGGAAGGTCCGCAGACGTGGAGAGGAGGGATAAGGATGAGATCATTGTTTCAGGACAAAGTTGCAGTCCTCCAAATCAGGCTGACTCACAGCCTCTCCCGCTGCGTTGATGTTGATTGAAAGCATCGCAGTGCCACCGTGACGTGTCGACTGAAGCATGTCGATCCAAGTTCGACGAAGCTACTTCCTTTTTGGCAGGCATGAATAAAGCCATTTGTGTTGGGGCCCAAAATTACTTC